>NC_056746.1:1478936629-1479151629 GCF_019279795.1 Protopterus annectens
CAATGCCTGTATTATGTAGTGGTGTTGTCCTATGTAATATAAAGACTCCCTCAGACAGACGTGTCATCCATACACCAAACATTTGTACATTGGCCATATACATCATTTTGTGCATGTTATTTACATTAACACAACAGTTCCTGTCCAGTCATTATGTGAGAACAGTACTCTTGCAAGGTGCTGAGTGCAACATCATCATCATGATAAAGGTAAATGGGGTAACCATAGAGGAACTGGTAGTGTTGTGTGGACAATGGGGTCATCTGCATCACGTGTACCTGGAACATTTAGGAGTCATGTGCATACTAGGATCATGCGCCTTAGAGACAGGGGTGTGGACAAATGGAGTATGTTGTGATGCATATTAAAAGGGTTACATGTGTCCAGTGGACACGTGTGTGAAATGGACAGCTATGTATGGGGCAAATGTTGTTCAAGGAACCGATTGCCCTTTTGTTTCCGTAGGGTGAAAGTGAGATGTGGGGGAAGGAGAGTAGGTATGCTCATGGAGGATAGGTAGGGTAGGATGACAGACAAGACAGCATACAGGGTCAATATATGACAAGTGGGGGGATACACGTTGGACGGGGAGGTGTGTTTGGCAGTCACAAGCCCATGAGCCCCCAGAAGGAAACAGTGGGATGGAGGTCCCCAGCCATGGGCATCCACCACTGCACCAAAACAGCTGCAAAGGTGGCAGTGCTGGGGACTGTCTAGAAGGGGCAGCTTCACCCTGTAAATGTGACACTCTGCCCTTGAGCTGGTGTATCTGGCCTCAAAACCCCTTATTGAGCCCCCTACGCACCACGTCCGGGACTGTACGACAGCGGACATGTTCCTGTCTGGACCTGCTCCCAGGGGGACAAGCCCCATCCTCAGTGGCGGTACCACCAGAAGGTGGTGGAGAGCCAACAGAGATGGAGGTCCAAGGCTTGGCCCCAGATGTGCTGGTGCCATGTGCCATGGCCAGCTGAAGCGGGACAGGAGGTTCTGCCGGGACCTCCAAACCCATACAGCCTATGGTGTTGCAGTTTAAACACAGATATGGCTTAGTAATAGTCAACAGCATTCAGGATTACTCATAACAGCATGCATAGATATGACCATCAACCCAACACAACAGATGGTATACATTTGCAGAAGGAGTACAACACATGCATATATACTGCATGACATCTGTACAAAGTGTAGAAGAATTGTGACTGCAGCTATGAACAATGGCCCATTATTGGCATGTCATTGAGAACCCCAGACAGTGTCTGTCATACCACTGTTTCATGTGACATATGTCCAGTCAGGGATGCGATGGCAGTAACTCATCACTATTACCATGTACTGGCTGCAATCCTCACACTATGCTCCTGCTGTTCACAGATGTGTGTTCAGTGAGTAACACAGGAAACAAATGGTTCCACACACTGACCAGTTCACAGATGGCCCTATAGATGGGGGTCCCTCACAAACAGACCAACGTCTTGTCAGTGTTAAAACATTCAGAATAGCCATTACCACACACAACTTGTTAAACAAGCAGTAGTCTCAATGAAGCATAGCTACACTTACATGCTGTAGTCATGTCTGGCATATCACCCTCCTGTCTTTAGGCCATTTCCCACTTTGTATGTTATTTGAGAAACATCCAGATATCCCCTGTGATGCCGTTTAACAAACACCAGATCCATGTACCACTCACAGTGACTGTAATGGGCAAACACCAACATGATGTTCCTAAATATTGTACTGTGTTTTTCATGTGAATGGCTATGGGAACGTCATCACAGCTGTTCCACATGCAATCAGCTAGAGGAGGACTGCAATAGGTGCGGAGGCCATCACCTGATCTGACCATCACTTACAATACACAAGCTGCTGCTGAGTAGGTGTACAAATTCACATCCACCAGAGAGAGTGTGAGAGGGACAGACAGAGGCAAAGTACATCAGAGAATGGCTTGGGGACTAAAACACACCTACCAGTACAGGGGTTCAAACCTCTGACTGACTAGTCACTACTATTATAAGTGCATGCAGTTACTCCATGTGCCACAAAGCTGACATGTGGGTCTGCTGTAAGAACATATATGTATATTGGTGAGTGACATCTGCAACAGAGATATAGTAGACATACATTTGGTGTAGCACACATGGCTGTCCACATGAACAGATGTCATTGTCAACACAACCACACTCTCTAATGGACTCACATTGACACTCTTTGCCAGGCCCACAAATACACTCACAAACTACTTAGTTTGCCACACTTTAGTAATTCACAGGTACTAAATGCACCACAGGGGATATCTGGAGGTTCTATGGGCTAAGGCATGTGAACGTGTTTGACATCTGTCGGTATGCCAATGGGAGTTATACTAGGAGTGACTGTGGTTGGGAGCATCATACCCCACACGCAGACACAAGGTGCCAGTACTGCCTTGCATGTGCACCTTGCTTCATGGGTGTGTAGTGGATGGCTGTGCAAAATGGCTGTACAAGGTTGGGTGAGCAGCAATCCTTGGCAACATACCACCCTACAATGGTGTGCAGTGTGGTACAGGGGTGTAGTGTCTGCAATGTCCCACACAGATGGTTATTGTATGAACTGTCCTGACATCCTGGTTACCATTGTGTATGGCCATAGCTTTGCAATGCATGCCATGTCTGTGTTTGATAGTCCTTGACATGGACATTGCCTGGGATGTGCATGTCCCACAATAATGTACAGTGACATGTACAGGTGTACCTGTTTTTTCTGGCACATGTTGTGTACACAGACTGTTATCCTTCAATATGCCAGTACTGGCCTGGTGTGGCAGAACCTGCTTATAGTCAGCAGGTTGACCCTGCACCTGCATTGATAGCATGATATAGGTATTCCCTGGTGTCAGTGGCATTGGTCTATATAGGGCACATGTGTAAAGCATTGTATGGCCTCTGTGGATCACATTTGATGGCACCACATATGTTGCAGTCATCCAGTGGGGAACATAGTGAAGACACATTCCCCACAATTATGTGCCTATTGTACTGCTGTACAGGCTGCCATGCCCTCTGCAGCCCACTGCAATCACACCATGCCTACTATCTGTCATCAATGTGCAGGGTTCTAGCAACATAGTGGGATATTCTAGGCAAGTGTATGTGTATGACACATGGGTTCAGGACATATTCTGGGTAATAGCAGGGTGGCATACTTTTTTCACCAGGCCTTTTGCCAAATGTAGAGGTATAGCTTGTCAACACTGTCCCTTGGCTGACTGACATCTGTACTCCTCGTGAGGTGGACATTGTGACATATAAGAAGGACACCATAAACTACAAAATCCACTCCCTAACATGTCCAGTAGTTAGACACTGACAGCCAGCTCCACACAGGCTCTGACAGTCAAACACACACACACACACACACACACACACACACACACACCTGCCATGTCTTGGAATAGAACTCCTAACTAACTAGTGTATTACACTACAGCATTACGCAGTTACAGCACACGCCATGGAGATTACTGGATTACAGCAGTCCCACAGGTGTATTTGTAGGTGGGTGACATCAGCAGGATTGCCAAAGAAGGGCATTCCAAGTGTACTGCAGGTTGTACATGTCTGTTACCTGCATGTACCCACTGCTTACTGTCACAAAATCACATTTACACCTGCCTTATGCAGTCCTAATTGACAGTATCAAGAAGGCTTGCAGGTCTTGATCCCTGGACCATGCATACTGAAGTCAATGGACGTACCACTAAGCCATCTGGGTTGTACACATGTTGCATGGAGTCTATAATACACATCCTACTACAGGCATTCAAAATTACTGAAAACAAATGGGGCAGTCCCTTTGTGTACATATGTACAGTACCGTTGAATGTACTGTACGCTGCGAAATAACAAAGACAAGTCTACATCTGTACAACTGTCATAACTACATACATACATATACATATATATATATATATATATATATATATATATATATATATATATATATGCACCTATGGGATGTGTATACACACACACACACACACACACACACACACACACATATATATATATATATATATATATATATATATATATATATATATATATATATACATGCATATACACAGACACCACCATAGCTATATATATATATATATATATATATTTATGCATACATACACGTCTGAACGCCCTTTATGACACAGAAGGGTTCCAAAGGAATGGACGTGTACACAAAACAGAGGCATCTCTTGTGTTATAACATTTCAATCATAAGCAGTTCACCAAAGAAGGAATGGTTGTTGTGTATGTGGAGTTTGTGGTGGGGAATGATGGCTAATGTAATCTACCCTGGGGATTGTGGAGTTAGGGTGGGGGAATGATGAGTATGGATCTAGACCCCAGTGGCCACTTCTGTATCACTGCTTGCCAGTGGCACAGGAAAATGACAAATCCAACTGTAGTCGTGCTTGACTGTGTATTCTTTTCCATTCCTAACTATGTAATACTTTGTAGACACCGGTCACCACAGATGGCTTCCATGGTGTGCAAAAAGACATTACACATGTGTATGCCTGGCTACAGGGTAGTCACACACACAAACACGCGCACACTTGCCAGTATTGTGCATACATGTCTTGACTATGTAAAGGTAACTAGTACAGTGGTATGCAGTTGGGGTATATGCCACAGAACACATACAATTACACTTACTAATTACATGTCTCAGCTGGGTGACATCACAGGACCGATTACTTGCAGTGGGGAGGGGGGAAGAGAGGGAGGTTTAGCGGTTGACAAGGATAAAGGCCAGTGCAAAAGGAGGTATCTCTTTGGAATGCAGCAAAACCCACTGCCATAACCGGATGCAGACACAAATACACACATACACAACCACTTGTTGATACACACACTCAGGCATTTGCTGAGACACACACACACAAATACACTCAGCCATTTGCTGACACACACACTCAGGCATTTGTTGCCACACACACAAACACATGCACACAGCTGCCAGTGGTAGAATCAGAACTCCTGCCTATCTAAAGATCACTATTACAGTACTACGCCGTTATGAGATGCGTCACAGAGATTACACATTGAAAGGCAGTCAGACTGCCCTTCTACAACTGAGGACAACAACAGGGAGACTGATAGTCACGAAGTAGATAGCTGTAGACATGTATGTTTAAAGTAGGTGTCTATTACAACCTGTATGCACAAACAAGACACAACATCCACAGGTAGGCCTGAGAGGTATAGTTGTAGCACAACAGGAACCTGAACTGGAGTATGGCCATCTGCGGAATGGAAAACTACTATCACTATACAGGGTTACAGTGGGCATGATCATACACTTAGTAGCACAGGGCCGTTTGGGATGCACTATGACTTCAACTACACAAGGTTATACTGGGAATGCTCATACACTTGTAACAGAGGACTTGTTGGATGCACTGACTCAAATTACACAAGTTGGCAGTGGGTACGCTCATACACTTAGTAGCACAGGGCTGTTTGAGATGCACTCCAATTCTAACCACTGAAGGCCACAGTGTGGATGCTCAAACACTTACATGTACATAACATGTTGTAATGGACTCCTATTGTAAACACACAGGTTTACAGCTAGGTACATCTTACCTGTCAGTATATATGTACATCATACTGGTTTACCTGATACCTGTATGTGGCCTGAAAATTATTTATATGTGCCTGTGTTGCGTGATACACATGCATACATGTACATGAAGTACTGACATATATATGTTACGTATACATGTTCATGCATGCATGGACATGACAGACAATGGGTTACCTGGGTCGCACAGGCGGATGCTACCTACAGCATGTGTCACACACCTTGCTGCCCTAAAAGTCATACATTGATAGCAGGTTGTGGACAGTGGCATTATACGTGGAACAGTGGCATGTGCAAGCATACTGTGTGAGACACCTTGTGTAATGGTACTGAGGTGCAGGGGTCATGATGACCTCTCCCAGCTGTGTTAGTAGTTGTCATTATTAGCAGGACTGCTACCCTAAGCATATCTCAGATTGGTCATATACACATGTTCTGCCACTGTCTGTCACCTTACATAGGGCATTTGCTACCAAACACATTAATGCCATGCTCAGTGATGTCATGCTACAGGTGGCAACTGCTAGACCAAAACAATGAGCCAATGTCCTGCTATTATTATGAGGTTGTCCAGTGTCTGTCATTCTGGGCTGTCATGACTGAATGATGAGCCTCAACACAGAGCACATGCATCCATGTTACACGTTTGTGTGGATAATACCTAGGTCTCATTTACCCATATAGCCACATTCCAAGGCAAATATCCTACCCACAGAAGTAGCACCCTGACACCTACAAGACAATTGCATTGGATGCTTATGCTAACCAGTGCTAGATGTGTGGCTTTAGTAATCCATTTGCTCAATGTAGAACCTACAATGAGGAATACTGACATCTGTGCAGTGAGGAACACCTGGCTGAAGGCTCTGTAGTGCACAATCGCACTGCCACCATATAACTCAGATCCAGACGTGTGGGCCATAACAGTGGTATGGAACATTCCAGGTGGTGGTGTGCACATATTCATAAAGGCTACTCACATGTAAAGACCACTACTCTGACATAATGCATCCCAGATGAGTCAAGTACAGGTGACAGTGGCAAATGCTGCATTGTAGGTTGTATCCTCATATGCATCCACCACCTTGTTCTCAGACTACCAACACACATCCATATGTGGTATGACATAGTATGGTAGACCACCAGATAACCCTGGATTGGTGTACTGTACCTAGGCCTACATCAGCTGTGCAAAGTACCCATGTACTGACACAGCTGCATAATGTGTTATAATACCACTGTTTGTAACCAGCTCAGTTGTACACATACCATGGTCCCTCAGATGTTGTCAGCAATAACATGGTCAACTGTTGCTGTACACCAGTAAACAACACCCTCATGGTTGGATATGACCTAACTGTACCTGCCTTGGATATGTTCATCCCACACTCATACAACATAAATTACATTACCATAGCTTTCGTTTACCTTTCTACATACAGGTGGCTACAGTCATTACACACATGCACATGGCAGATAGCATGCTAACAATACATAAGGTTCAATATCTATGTTGACAGAGGTAATATCCCCTCTCTACTGGTCACCCATGACACCTATCATATCATACAGCACCCCATGTGGCATGTATGTCTTTAGACATGTCCACCTAATGCAATGTCTACAAACATACCCAAATAACAGGACCATAGAACCTACACAAGGCCTGTATTGACAGACTCAGGGAAATCCAGCTCTGCTTTGTATGTTTCCGAGTAGTCACTGGTGATATGAGCATGACATGTATAGCCATGTGTGGCCACAGCTCCTACATATATCCCATGTCAACAATTGCAAGCCATGCATGCTGTGTGTTGCCTGGACATTAGCCTTAGTACCACAATAGCCAGCACATGCTGGGGTGAGATGTTTACAAGCCACCGACCTCGCACATGCTTGAATGAGTGTACTGCCTAGCTCTAACAGAGCACATTGTTGGCACTCTTCCAGTTCACATGAGGTGTGTGTGGCAAATATGTTCTCACTGTTGACCATTACAGTGCCCTGGCTTTACCATGGCACTGTCAAGTAACAGTTTGTAGGAGCATGACATGGAATAATGCTGTGTGTGTCATGCTGATATGTGCTGTTGTAATATATGTACATTTGGCTACTCGGTGAAAGTGGTGGTGTCCTACCAGTACATGAATACAACATCCATTATGGTGTAATGCTCGGCTATGTTTCACATATGGCGTGGGGAAGGTGTGGAATGTTTACTCTTGACCTGCTAGTGCACGTACTGATGTAGATTGCATATGTGTACATGTATTACTGTTTGTGTAGATTCCATGTGTGTGCAGTGTCCGATATCTGAAGGTGACTGTTGTCTTAGTACATCATGCTGTTGCAATACAGCCTCAACATTGCCAACTGTATATGGTGATATGCTCTAAATACAGTAAACCGTACATGAGGTATGGACAGATGTTTAGACATGACTACTAAGTGGTGGGGCTTCTTTGCAGATGAATGATTACTGAGGACAGCTCACTGGTGTGTTACAACCAGTCCTACAATAACCTGTTTACCTGCTAAGGTCAGGTTTTTTTAATTGAAGTGGAAGACAGACAATGTAGAATGCTGTATGGGTGACACTGAAAGCAAACCTCATGACACCTGTAACAGTAATACATCCCCTGTACATATATTGTGCATATATCAGCACAGTTGTCAAAGGAAAGAGTCAGTAAGCATTGTATCAGATGCGATAGTGCTGTACTTCTGTAGTACCTATCATGAGATAGGCAGGTGTTTGATTCACAGTACTGGCACATGTGAGTGTGTGTCCATCTATGTCATGTATGGTTGGGAATACATCCCACATGTCATCACTCTCCTGAACACTGTTGGTGACACCAGTACAGAGTGAAGTGTAGAAAGAAAGGCATAGGCAGGTGGTTAAACCTCACACATGTAAAGTGTCTGTATATGTGTGTGACATATGTGTATATCTTTGTGAATGCCAGTGTGTGTTTATGTGTGTGTGTGTGTGTGTGTGTGTGTGTGTGTGTGTGTGTGTGTGTGTGTGTGTGTGTATGACTGCCCGGTTCCTGGAGTGAGGCTGTATTTTACCATAGTGAAATGTTAATGCCCCCTCCCCCCATCCACTCAATGCAATCTAGCATCCCTGTTGATATCATCAATTGTAGACTGGCATACTAACTGCCTGTTAACATGTACACCCTGGAGTGTGACCTGTTGTTACATAGCCTACTGATGGACCACCCTCCTCACATACACTCACTGCACTGTAGTATCCCTGTCGATGTCCTTAATCTTAGGCCATTCCAACTACCTGTACATGTGTAATCTCTGTGGCATGTCTTGTAATTGCATAGTACTATAATGATGATATGCACATAGGCAGGGGTTCTCATCTGAACACTGGCAACTGTGTGTGTGTGTGTGTGTGTGTGTGTGTGTGTGTGTGTGTGTGTGTGTGTGTGTGTGTGTGTGTGTGTGTGTGTGTGTGTGTCAGAGTGTGTGTTACTGTGTCTGTGGATCCCTGAGTGTGTGGGTGTGTCTGTGTTACATGCTGTCATGGCAGTGGATATTACTGCTTCCCAATGAGAAGCCACTATTTCCACTGGCCTTTATCCTTGTCATCCAGCATACCACTCTTATACCCACTCAGCACTCCAGGTAACTATACCTGTGATGTCACCCACTATAGATGTGATGGCTCTGAACATAGTAGTTTACTACACAGCTATCATGCTGTTGGATCATTATAACAGTAAACATAATTGAAACATGGGAGAATATAACTGTGATGTGGAAGCTACAAAGTGCATGCAGGTATTGTCATACTGACCTTTTGGTAGTCAACATGTACATATGAGACTCTCGCAAACACCAACATCCCCTGGCACATGCAACTACACCTGAAAGAGGAAGGCAGAATGTCAAGATCAACATGCTGTTAGTGTTGTTACACTTGATACATACTGTCAAACGTACAAAATGCATTCTAAAACTGAAATACATGGTATATCTGCTGCCTGTCAACACTACTCGACAATATTAATCTACAATTATCTACCTAGTATGTTCACCCTGTGCATCAGACTATATGAACATGTCCCTGCACTGATGGTGTGGATGAAAGGGATGCAGCCCAGGCATCATCATATGCACAGGGTGATAATGTTTGCCAGAGGCCTAGGCTGTGCCATTGGATGACATCATGTGTGTGTGTTAGGGCCTATGATATCATTGGGTGTGTGTGGATGTTATGTGTGTTGAGGTGCCCTACATTTGTTTCCAGTGCATGTGTATGCATGCACACAGGTGTGGCATGTGGCTGGCCTACACAGGGGTAATATTGACAGCTGCAGACTGTACAAGGCAGGTTTCACAGTTCACAGTGTCCAGCCATGGCCACATGACCTGTGCCTGCCAGGGGTTGCACGGGCACTACCAGGCAGAGGTCCAGATTAGTTACCGTCTGATGACATGTCCACTGGAATTGTGTCCCTGTTGGGACCATCCAGGACCATTAACTCACAGAGATGTACAGCAGTGCAGCTGAACATACATCTGTATCACATTTATTAAGATTACAAATACGTCTTTGTAAATCTACATGACACTAACACTACTGACATGTATAAGTCACACACATTTGACACCTACTGATGATGTGATGTTATTGCCATATATGTGTGTGTCATGTGATGACATTGCTCATACACCATGTGGATGTTGTCTTGACATGGGCATGTCTGTTTGCCTGTAGTGGTGTCTTTACCTATCAGCACATGCCTGGATGTGTTCACATTAATGCAATTGACCTTAATGCTGTGTATATGTCACATATATAGTCATACATAGTCATTAGGGACATGACCTGTGACCCTGCAGACTTGCAAGCATGTATGTGTTTTGCCATATACATCTACATGGCACTGTACAGCTGTGTAGCATCCTGCCATGTATTGCCTGTGTTGCACATGTGTAACACATAGGACAATAGCTAGCCTGATGGTATTTGCAGGGTTGGATATCAACTATAGCATGTATGGTCATAGTGATCTAGTAGGTTATATGGCCTGGGCCATTTATGAGCCTAGGTAGACAGGTTACCTAGCTGTAGGCAACAGACAGGTAAGTTTCAGTGGCCAGTTCAAGCAGTGCCACAGAACTGATACACATGGTTACTGATATATTTGGCATGCGGTCATCACACCATGTCACAGAGAGGGGTGATGTGCAGGTACGCTGGGCAGGGATGCTTAGTATGACAAGACTATGTTAAATGTATGGGACAGGGACCTGTCAGGCATGTTGTGATCCTTGTACTAGAAAGGTGGATGTCCATGACGTATGTGTTTATTTGGGATCAGGCTGTGTTAAGTGTAGCATGTCCAACACTTCTGGGTTGGACATGGCTTTATTCAGGGTAGGCTGCATGCTACAAAGTGTAGCTAGGGATAGTGAAGGGCAGTGCAGGCCATCTACACATGGGCTATAACCCTTAAAGGAAATATGTGATCTATTATGGATCACATGAGTGTTGAGTATGGCTGAGCAGTTGTCTCTATATTCCTGGATGGCACCCTGTCATAATTAGGGGTGCCACATATGACTACCAGTCTTTTGTGATGATGTAACTATCAAAGGGAAGTACTGTCCAGCTGCATCCCATACATACAGTTGCCATTATGTTGACCGCTGCCTAGGTGGTAGTTAATTGGTACAAGGTTTGTAACATAGGGGATGACAATGCAATACTTAGATGTCAGATTGTGGCCATACATCACACACCACACATCTGACACACTAAGGCCATTCTGTATGTTGATCACAGCACACAATGAGTCAACTATTGCTCCTAGTTCATAGTCATTTCCAAACATCAATAGGCTGATGCCGTCTGTGTTAGTCTATGTGTTATAGATAACAAACAGGAGGAGTACCAGGAATGACCCCTGTATTACTGTGGCTGGCAATGGTTTGATGTGCGTGTATTCATCAGACACCTTCTGTAGTGTGGGTTCTGCCAGCAGTCCAGTTGCCAACCACTCCTGTGACATAGGAATATACACCTAGTTTACAGAGTGTAGCTGGAACACAGTATGGGTGATGGTGTCCTACGACCTGGCAAGGTCATGATATGCAGTGTGAATCAACCCTACTGTCATCTACATCTGTACCGAGTACATCAATTACGCTGACCACGGTTCATGGCCATACAGACCGGACTCAGCAGGGTAGTTGTGCACTATGTCCTATTATCAGTGGTGTCTCTCCCTTTGTGGGGTGTGATAACTGTTGCTGTGCACCATTCGGTGTGTACGCAGCCTGACATGGAGCTATGATTGAACATGATGTGTATGTGGATAGCTGATTGTTCTTACATTTGTGTAGGATACACTCTGGGATGTTGGCAGGTCCCAAGAAAGCTGTATGTATGGCTTTAGAGAATGTAGCTTGTACCTGCATAGTCATTATAGTACAGGGGCCCTGTAGTGTACATGGATATATTACTAAGTGTACCTGTTGGGGGTGGGGGGGAGGGAGTGGGTTTAGGTTCTCCGAGACCCTATCTGGATGAACGAGTGCTATTTCTGTAGGTGCAGTACTTCCCATGCCATAGTGCTGTGCAGCATGGCAGGTCTTATCATTGCCATTACGATTAATGACACAGCTATAGAATGCTCTGTGCTTGGCCTCATAATATGTGGCTGATTAGTTTCACATTAACTTTGCATGGTTTTATATGGTGTATCTGGATCTTACCGAGGCTGATCAGGGATCACCTACACTCATGTGTGTTCACTCTTGCAACAGTTACTACCTTCTGTGGTACAGTTTAAAGCATGATACCACCAGTTTGCCTACTTGCTTGTGTTGGGCTGAATCCTGGTTCTGTTTCAGTGGCACAATCACTGCACATATGTGACTGCTTAAGGTTCATTTGTGTAGGATTCACCATTTGCACATGCATTGTCCATCTGCATGGGTGCCACGGTACTCACCACTCTGCTCTTAGGAAACATAACATTGGCATTGGAGACTAGCTATGTGGAGCATACTGTTAGCCCTGTTTGTGTGACTAGTGTGATCCAGGTCAGAGGGGTCAATGGAATCCAACATGTATTGAGCGCAGATTATGGTACATGAAGAGTCTTCCCAGTTTATAATGGAATAGTTGAGAGTAGCCATTATTATGGTTCTGTCTCAGACCTAATCTTCCCCATTACAGCACATTATGACAGTTGGGAAGTCCGCAGCCTCATGGGTGATCTGTCTCAAGGTGCATTTTGAATTCCACTTTGGCACAAAGGTAGTTGCTCAGCATAATACATCTGATGTTATGCATGTGCAATTAGCGTGGGGGTGTACTTATCCTTCAGGAATATGGACAAACCTGCGGCCCATGTGTTCCAATAAAGGATAATGGACAAGAGGTAAGGTATGTGTTATAACATCGTCATGCAGGTGTGCTCTCTGGATCATTGAAACATGTCTCAGCCACTGCACAGATATGTTCTCCATGTTAGGGATTGACATATGTGTGTCCATATAGTGTTTCTGACATGCATAACTGTGTAGCGAGACCAACAGTTTATTGCTTGGCTGTCCCTGTAACAGCAGTGGACCCTCACTTGAACCATGCATGATGAAGGCACTATAGGGGAAGCATGAACCCTAGGCGGTATCCAGACTCCCAGGGGAGACAGGTGCAGGCCCTGTCTGGCAAAGCATCATGGTCTGTCAACCATGTTATCCCAGGATGACAAATACTGGATACCCTGTGACTTGCACCACTACACTAGACAATTGTAGAATACAATCATTTTGTCCCTGTACTGCAGTATCATTCTGGCCAATGGCAGAATGCTACCCAGGCCTTGGGACATACCTGCATGGGCTACAAGACCTGACAGTTCCTACATGTGTTTCCATGCAGTCCAGGCTACTGCATCACAGGTCCTGCAGAACAACATGGAATATGCCAGAGTCATGTGTATAGTTCAAATGGTGGTCTGAGTGTATGTGTATGTGGTTAATCATGGCAGACAGGCAGCTGACAGTATGTATGCCCTCGTATAGGGCGGTGTGAAACATAGTGCTAGAGTTTGCATTCACAAATAAGTACTGTTGGGCATGTTTTCAATCATGTGTTCAGAGGTGTGGCACAATTATGCAAACTATGTTATACAGTTTGTGTATTTTGGTGTCTGTCTCTTCCTGCTTGAGGGGTCACTTGTTTGGCCAGATGCTTAGACTCATTTGTGAATGTGTGTGATTTCCAGTACTGTGTGTGGGTGTCCTTACTCTGTTCTGGTAAGGGTATGTGTTGGTTGTGTTAATGAGCTGCATGTGTTAGCCTTCACCTCATGACTGTCCAGTCCAGTTATGGCTGTAGACTGGGCTTTCTTCCAGCTTACCCCTGTAGCTGCATCCCAAACAATGTGTGGGGCATGGTGTTAGGTGGGTCTGGCAGTGTACATGGCATAGAGATTACATTCCCCCAGGATGGTCACATGCACAAAGCTGACATTAGGAAACACCAGTAGCTGACTAGTGGACATGCCTGTATGATCAGTCAGTACTACAAGTACCAAGTACTGTATTTAGATTATGTATTGCCTATGAAGATGTTTTAGACAGTGATGCTCACATGTAAATATTTGTGTTATGGACGTGACAACACTGGCTATTATGGAAACATTGCAGCTACCTTTAGCAGCAATCCCCCTCTGAGGAGCACATCACATCCTGTTAGTTGATTACAGATGATGCAAGTGTCAACAGGTCTGTTTCCTTCTCTGGGTATATACTCACATATCCACAAGGACCATGAGCTCTGTTGGGCACAGACACCCACTCTCCAAACAGAGTCATGTATCAATAGGCTCTGATGCCACTATCAACATGATTAGGATATAATCAGACAGTGTGAGCCATCACCTATGATGTGGCTATTACACATGGGCAGCTGTCTCCTACATCTTACACTCCTACTGCGGATGTTACACTGGAGTTAAAGATGATATGCAACCTGTTTCATTACCAGTGCTGTGCACTACCTTACATACAGTATGTGCAGGCGGCTGTTAGGTTGGCAATGAGAGGTTGGGCTACACAAACCTGGTAGTTCAACCAGTGTGTCTGTACTCTCAATATCCACTCCATGTAGGTGTGCACATAGCCATTTGGCCCAGCCTTGTAACAAGGGTCACTGCACATTTGCATAACATTTACACATGCACAGCTGTTATTGCTTGCAAACAATAGTTGAGAGGTGGATATTACTTGTGTTATGTGGATGGATTGTTACCTGGCTCTTCTAATTATCTTTGCTATCATGCTGCTAACCTGTTAGATGAATACTAATGCTATGCATCCTGTCATTGAGTATTGTAACTGCAAATAGACATAACTACTGTTTGCATAACATAACAGAACTGCTATGTAGAATATAATACAGATCTGCCTAGAATAATGTACATTACACAGTTATTGGCACAATATCCCACAATGCACACTATAATTGCACGGTAAGCCCACCTTTAACATGTTCATCTTACTTATACACCCATACATATATCGACTGTTACAATATATCGACATATACTATCCCCTGTTATAGCACATACTTGTTGGACCACTCCTGACACTGACAGTGGCAGGAAGTGAATTGGTGGGTTCCAAGGCCATATCATCCCTTGTGGTGTATGTGGAGTGTGTCATGTGACCTACAGCAGTATACACATAGAATACTACAAGCATTACTACTGCTCAACAATACATCGCTACAAGATAGCTATTTCCACTATGTGCATTAATTACACTGTAATTCTTACAGTACAGGTACTACATACACAGAAATACATGCCATACATACCATCTTAGTAAGCGGAGGTGTTATTAACTAGTGTAATACTCACTTTTGGTTCATCTTTCAGTGTTTTGTACTGTCCTACAGGTAGATACAGATGGTTTGAATGTGTGACAAGGCAACCTTTTATAGTTACAGATCAGTAACATGTGCTATCCTGATGACAAATTGGTGTTCCTAAGTAGCTAATTACATGCACAACAGCTGTACTGCTACTGCCTTAGCCAATACCATGGCTACAGTGGAGTATAATTGAGTACTCCACTTCGGCATTATCCCTTTGCCTTACTTGTGAGGAAAACAGTGTGGAAGTTTTGTTTGGAATCTATTGTAACAGCTGTATGGAGACGAACAGTAATATATTGTGTGTAATGCCTAGAGGAGTTGGTCTAAATGTGAGTACTGCTGTTATATTTCTGAATATTGCTACTTGTGCAGGGTTTGGCTGTACCTAATACTTCTGCATATGTTTTAGTCTGGCCAGGTTGTTTAACCAGCTCAAGTCTGCACAGCTATTCATATAATGTAAGGGGGTTTACAGTGTGCTTACCAGACATATTTAGTTTGGTGTTACTGTGTATCATACTGTGCTAATAATCAGTACTCGGTAAAACTTCCTGGTGTACTAACCTTTCAACCCTCTGAAATGGGATTAGTTCATACAAACCCTGTTACATCAGCAGGTGTTCAGTTGTATAACGACAACTATTTCACATAGGGCCATGTTAGTGTGTCTGTGTCCAGGTATGTTAAGGTTTCAGCAGATGTTGTACAGTAGTTGCATAATTGGTTGTGGTATGACAGTATGTACTGAAGTAATTATTTCGGTTGTGGGGTAGATGTTGGTGGATGTACATAGCACATGCAGGTGTGTAGGAACCCCTTTTATACAACGTCTATGTGTGTGGGTATTCTTTCCCTATGCGAACACCTGTCCCTTAGTGGACTAATACTATGATAATTGCAGGCTGATTTATTAAGGCACTATTAAATGCTTCCTGTATAGCATGCAGGTACTGTTAGTCTTTGAATCTTTTTGGCAATACATCGGAATGTAATAAAGATTTGCAAAATGAAAGCTGTCTGTGTAATTCTGTCATGGATATTTGCAGTCATTGCAGTTGTGTTGGTGACTGTGTCCATAGAACATATTTGTAATAGTGTATTGGCATATACTCTTCATATGTTATGTTCATATTGTTTGGGTGGGGGGAGCGGAATGTGTGATTGCTATGGTCCATAAATATATTGAAGAGACGGTATACCTCACCCTCACTGTTGTGTTTAAGAAAGTATCTTGCTGGCTCACTCGAATAAGGTGAAAAACGGTGCTCTTCTTTTTTTAAAAACAAATGTAGGATTTAATATACTTCAAACACCAAACACAAGATTAACGCTGAACTCTATGTTAAGCGCTTTCATCTGCTTAACGCAGACTTCTTCAGAACAGCTGATCAGTACATGTAGCAATCCATTTAAAAACATTTTGGCACCAATCTGATCACCATTTTGCCCTTACATCAAAATAATTTATTATTATTTTTTTTATAAATTATTTTTTTGAGTTAGTATTTACTGTTTTAGTGTGGTATGTGTTTAAATAGCAAGTAGAGCTGATAGATTCTTAAGATCATGTGCCAATATATGCCGGGTTTTTAAACTGCAAATTTTGTAACTAGTTTTTTTCTTCTGAAGAAGTTGCTCTATCAGAGTGACGAAAAACATGTGGAGTTTAATAATAAACCTTTTACATTTAAAGTATCCTGACTGGCTGTTGGGGTTCTGTTTTAATAGTTTGTTTTGCTGCTGTCTTGCCTTTACTTGGTTTGTGTGTGCATTTCTGATGGGAATCATCATCCACAGTTCCAGTGCATAGCCAGCATCCCCCACCAGGTGGCCATTTGGGATGTCCCCCTGGCAAATAACCGATACAGCTGTGAGGCATGCTAGATGTGGGAGTCGTGATACCTTCCAGGGCTGCCACCACACACATCCATGATAATGCCCTGGGCATTGCACACGACCTGGCAAATGATGGAGGGGTATCCCTTGCAGTTTATCTAGCACCTACCCTGCTCACTGGGTGGTGACTTGATGTGTATATGCGTGCAGTCTATTGCACCCAGTACCTCCTGGTATTCAGCCACATTGTGGAAGAGATGCATATTGCTCGCCAACTCCTCCTGCATTCGGGGGAAGTATATGTGCTCATTGACATGTGGTAACATGGCATCCAAGAACTGGTGTAGTACCCTGGATGCTGATGCCTATGAGGTACCCATGATATCTCCAGTTGGTCTTTGAAAGGTACCTGTAGCTAGTATTCTCAAGCTTACACATACCTCCACTGGGATGGGTTCCCCTCTGTTTGTTCTGGCTCTGAGGCCTGGCCTGCAAAGCTCTACAATTTGCTGTAGGGTGTCCCTGTCCACCCTGTAATGCTCTACTATTTCCAAATCATGTAGCCCCTGGTAGGTTACCCTGGGTCTGAACACTCTCCTCCTCCTCCTCCTCCTCCTCCTTCTCCTCTGGTGTCTGCGGTGGTCATGTGCATCATCCTCCACACCACCTTCAGTCTCCAACACATGCTGGTGGATCAAAGCTATGGCAGCCCCTAACATGTACATAATAAAAGTTTCCCATCTGTATACACCACTGGTGCAGAGTGTATGGGAATACACAAATGTGTATGAGGTGCTTTCACACTTTATAGTATTGTGCTATGGATGCTGCTGATGTAAGTGGGTGTGTATGAACTATTCCAGCTGCTGCGTGTCTTAATTATTGGTTTTGCAATGAGTACTGCAAGTGTGGGGGCTTTACTGTGGAGATCTACTTGCCTGCCTTGATTAATCTGTTGCCCTTTAATTCACTTTTAGATCTGGATCCCCTCCCATTATCAGGCATGCATCCACCTGCCGTCTTTCTTGTTTTGTACTTTCCCTACACAGTCATGGTGAAATGTGCCTTGTAGCTATTATACTGCATATTGCCTTTGTTCTGCTTTGACACTTTGCTGTTTTCTTGGCAGTACAGCCCCTCTCCTTCCCTGTTCTGCAGGTAGCTGCTTGCAGCCTTGTTAGCTATTGTTAATGGCCCACTGTAGGCTCCTAGGTGTTAATTAGCCATTTGTACTCTAATTTCACTGCTGCAGCATTTCCTTATTTCTTTCCTATATCTTTCCTGTTACAGCTACAGTGCGTGCCGTGCATACCCATTTACCGGGTTTACCCGCGTTTTCATCCCCGTTCACATGCATACTCGGCTACCTTGTGTACTCTCAGCTAAGCATAGCTATGGGCAATTCGACACATCCCTATCCTGCAGCTTTGCCTAGCTAGGGGCAGACCAGTTTAGCAATGCTCCAGTCTGTTTACAGCAATGATGACACACCCCTCTCTTGATGTCATCTTTATCTCAAGGGCTCGCCTCGGTGTTACAACACTATGCTGTGAGGTGCATCCTTATACCAGCGGGGAATATGCGATTCACTATTACTCCTCTCATTTGCATGGCATTGCCTACTTATTCCTAACTACTGCGCATAACACTGTCACTGCTCCTTAGCAACCCTTGCGCCATGAGTATGGTGTAGCATGCCTGCCATTGGCAATTATGGGGAAATTGTGTTATGTGTTTCATTGTGGTTTTATTCTATATTTTTATATATTCCTTGCAATCCCCTTTGTGCACCACTGCCCTGCGCTTCCATGTCACGATAGTGCAACTATATATATTAAACGTTAATTTTATATTTTGTACATGTTTTTTTTTATGCCAATGGCTATATATTTAGCCACTGGTATATATTAACAATATAATACATGTGTTTGGTCGGCTGTCATGGCTCCAATTTTATGTTTTCAAAAATGTAAACCATTTTTTTATGGTTTACATTTCTGCATGCTTACACTATGCCTGCACCACTTCCTGAATTGCTACATACCTTCATTTACATGCTACACTGCTGCACATGGGGTAATTAGCATACAAGGCTCAGGAGTTGTGTGGGCATAGCGTATGCAGGTAGTGCATGTGGGAACAGCTCGTACCTGAATCGCTCTGCAGCCATCTTTGGTGTTAGAATGCCAATGCTATGCCTGAACCTGGCGCAAGCTTCATTAAACCCGTGGAGATTATTAATGATTTCTTGTTTTAATGTAGTGGTTTTGCAATAAACTGGCATAAAGCTAAATTAGCTTTGCTTTTATTTTGCCTTTGGAGGGTTATAAATCTGTATGCTAGCCTCCCCTATGTTTTTTATTATTCAGTCATTTATATCAGGTACCTTTCTTTATTCACTGATAAAGAGTTCATCAGTGTTTCTTGGCATTTTGTACTTGTCATCTATAAACACTACAAACAGCACTAATTATCTGTTGCCTGCTTGGAAAAATTTCTAATACTTAGATGAATCCCCCTGTTAAAACTACACTGTTGAAGAATCTGCAAAAGTTGACATCATTGCAAAATTTATTCTGCATTCTAGATTTAAATTCCTTCGACAACATAACAAAAGCATTATTAATTTTCATATTAAATTTCCATTATAGACTAGGCAAGCTCTTTTGTGAAACATTGCTCAAAAAGTGATTTCTTAGGAGAAAGACTGTCTCCATTCTTATCTTTTTCGATTCCTTCAGCTATACATAACAGGAATATTTTTTTCTACAAAATACTTTGAACTAATTAACATTATTTCATCTTGCTATTAATTTGCTCATTTGAAAGCCAGCTTTAAGGCATAATACAGACCACATCTCCTGGGACAATTTGAAGTGTCTGACATACTCGGTCAGGATAATTATATGACACTTGTGTTTCAAGACTTTCTCCCAAAGGGTTCTTAGTTGTTAACTAAAGATTTTTCATTTGTGGAACACTGATTGATTTTCTTCACTAATATACTGAAAAATAACAACACTCTGCAATACGTTGCACCTTTCCAAATTACTAACCTTATTTTCATTCAGTGTTTCATTACTGGCAACAATTATAATCAGTCATTGACAAAAATAAATGCAATCACAAGGGATAAGTCTTGAAATCATAATTGGACTGAATCAAGGCTTTAGAATATTGTGACAAACTGTGGTTCATAAATCACCTGTTGAAAATATTTTTTCAATCTGTGGTTGTATTAACGAGATTTAGTCAAGGAATACACCTTTTCTCTATGTTGGTAGTACTTTTTCTAAATAAGGAAATTTTGTGTAATGAAGAGCAGAACTGGATAGACATCTTGACTGAAGACATGGCCAGGGAAGAAAGTAGAAAATGAATTTTAAACACTGCATCTCAACATGCCAAACATGTATGTTTAAAGGTGACAGCTAAAACTGTCAAATTAAGCTGGTGAAAGAGATGGAGATACATAGTTTAGAACAAGTTTTGTTCCAGTAGCAGGCTAAAGAAGGCCATCTTTCTGCAACTAAGACTTCAACAGGTGTTTAATACTGCTAGCAAACAATAACAATGGTACATTTGTGAACTGTTCGGGGAGGCATTCTGGTAGGAAGACAAAAAAAAACTAACCAGGTCTCTATGCCCAGCACTAAATTACACATGTTATAAGTTCATAGAAAATTCATAGGCCAGTAGTCTGTAAGGATGTTAAGAAGCCAAGCCTTACATTCCTATTTTGCATATGAATTTCACAGATTCAGGCTGAACAAGGATATGCTGAGGCATTTACATTAATTATTAATTGCACACAAAGACGGTGAGGTTACCTGAAGAGGAAAGGGTTCATTTAAATCATTCATTTGAAACTAGTTACTTTAAGCAAGTAGATATTTTAAAGCAGCTATACAAAATATAGAAAACAAATAAACAGAAAGGGTTTTAGGTAAGCAAGTGCAGTGGCCATCACAGAATGTAAAGCTGATGTACTAGGTCTCTGTAGTGCAACAGGACACAATAATAAATCCCGGCATGCAAACTCACAGAATGGGCTTGCACCTCACTTGTTCAATCAGAAGTTTAGGATATTAATGGAAATTCCTAAGTTTCCAGTCTAGATTTAAGTTCATCTTTCACAATTATCTATTATCAACTCCCACCCCAACCTGAAGGTAACAAAGTACTGGAATTCTGGTGACTTGCCACACTTTGGCTGAAGCCGCCCAGAGTGTTTATTTTATAGTAACCTGAATTAATATTTAATTTATAGCACCTTTTGCACACCCATCTATTATGGAATGTGAAAATCAATAATAGATAGTACAATTGCGTGAGTGAAACTTACCATAACAGTAGGTGTTTGAATGACCACTACTGCATTAGCCTTAGCTATATGGGTTATATCCTGCCAAGAATATAACAGCCGGCCAGTTTCCAAAGCTTGAGGGCACCTTGCACATGCTCAAACTCTCGGGCATCTTGAACTAAGCTGACTAAAAGACACATTTGGGTGCAAAGGCTTGGCCCTGAAAGAAAAATGCTAGGAACAACAAACCATAAATGTCCACACCCTGGCATAAAAACACACAAAAAACAAGAGGAATGGAGAGATGGAGGAAAGGAGTAGTTACTGCAGCAGTGGTAATTCAAAACCTACTGTTATGGTAAGTCATACTGACACAACTGTGCTATGTTTGTCATATTAATTACTGCTGAGTAAAGTAGCCTTAGCTATATGGGTAGAATACCTTTGCTTATTGCATTTCAGACACAGAGGACACAGAAGGAAAAGAGCCCAGGAGCTCATTAAGAATGGTCCTAACAAAGCTTCATCTAGCTCCAGAGAAAGAATTAAGCTTTTAGTTCTTTGTAAGAGTATGTAGAGAGGACCCAGCAGCAGCTACTAGCATACTTCTAGAATCCAACATTTTCCAAAAGGCCACAGATGAATCCAAGGGCCTGGTAGTGAGGACCTTGACTCTGCCTGGAATAGCTTTGTTATGGTGAATATAAAAAAGGTAATAACCTTGCTCAACCATGTGGAAATCATCTATTTTGACACAGGTTCTCTCTTTTTCTTACCATCACAAGAAATTATCAATTGATCCAAAGATCTGAAATATTTAGTTCTGTCAAGATAGTACCTGGTTTGTCTGTGGGCATTTAAGGTATGGAATATCCTTTCTCCCTCATTTTTAGGTTCAGGAAGTAAAATTGGGAGATGAATAGTTTGGCTTAAAGTAAACCTGGATACCACTTTAGGCCTAAAAGAAAGATTAGTTCCCAAAGAACCCTGTCCCCATGTAAAAATGGGATAGGGTTGACTCACCATAAAAGGGTGTAACTCAGATATCTTTGTTGTAGGGCTTAGAGCAATCAACAAAACTGTTTTCCATGTTAAGAACCTTAAGTCAGTGAGATTAGCTGGTTCAAATAGAGCAAGTGTTACATTTTCTAACACAAAATTAAGATCCCAAAGAGGGACCACCAGTTTTCTGGAGAAATAGTTATGTAATATTCATTTCAAAAACATTTTCATAAGAAATTGTATTGAAAGTGGTAGAGCCATCATCAGACTTGCTGAAATGGATGACAAATAAACCTTGATAGAGGAGTAAGACAGCCCATAACATAGTAACTCACACAAATAATATAAAATCAGAAGAAACACTTGCTCTAAATGGGTGCTGGTTGTTTTGTTGGTGTGACAACCCACCATTGGACGAGTAATCAAGGAGCCTCGGTCCTCACCACTGGAACCAGTGGGGGATGTACACTTGGAGGATAACAGGTACACATATAGTATTTCCAGATGTAGCTCTCTGTATCAAGTGCAATTTCCCTTAAGAGCACACAGAGAACACAGTCAGTCTGCACCTCAAAATGCACTCACTCGTGGCGCTCCTTAAAATGGAGAACATTGACATCTGTGCAGTGATGGAGACCTGGTTCAAGGCTCCAGAAAGCACCCCCTGCATTACCAGGCTAAACTTCATACCACACATTTCGGCCACCTAACCTGGACCGAAACACTAAAGGAAGAGGTGTGTCCATATTCATTAAAGATATCCACCCCTCCAGGCTAGTTGCTCAACATAATGCATCCAAAATTATCCAAGTCCAACTAACACTGGGCAAGACTGCAATCCAGGTTGTAGCTTGTTACATATCCCCTGCCATGCCCCGGGATGCCCACACTATGTTTCTTGATATACTGGGTAATATTAAGGTACAGCCCAATACCCTAATAATGGGGGATTTCAACTACCCCACCATCAACTGGGAAAGCTACTCATGTACTAACTCATTTGCCCAACGCTTTCTGGAATTCATACATTCCAACACCCTAGATCAGCTTGTCCATACCCCCACCAGGGGGAGCAATATCCTGGATCTGGTCATTACCAATATGGGCAACCGATGTTCCATGCCCGAGGTCAACTCCTCGCTGGTCAGATCCAACCACAAGCTAATCATCCTAGACATCAATATCCCACCCACCCATTAAAGAAACCACCGTAAAAAACTTCTCCAAAGCCAACTTCATGCTTCTTAAGACAGAAGTGTCAAGCTTCACGACACTCATACAGACAGAAAATAGAGATACAACTACTGAATCCTATACAGATGCACTGTATAAGCATATACACGAGTGCATGGATCATGCCATCCCCAACAGAACCAAGACACTATCCTCCAAAAAAAAGGAAGCCAATCTGGTGGTCCTTTCACCATAAACAAACTCTACAACAGAAGGAAGAAGCTGTTTCAAAAAAGAGTAAAATCCCCTGATTGCAGGAACTCCCTGGTCAGCCTCAGTAAGAAGCTGAGATCCCTCATAAAATTCTCCAAAGCTAGTTATGAAAATAAAA
The DNA here is from genome assembly GCF_019279795.1 of Protopterus annectens. Classification (NCBI taxonomy): domain Eukaryota; kingdom Metazoa; phylum Chordata; order Ceratodontiformes; family Protopteridae; genus Protopterus; species Protopterus annectens. The sequence goes on from NC_056746.1 coordinate 1,478,960,885, forward strand.
TCGCCACTGATTCTAAAGACAACCACAAAGCATTCTACAGCTATGTCAAGAATCTCAATGGTGACACTCGGATCTGCTCTGATCTATAGCACAATGGCACTAGATACACAGAACCAACTGATATTGCCAACATCCTGGCAGATAGGTTCAGTGCAAACTTTACCACCTCTCACCCCCCAAAGGGCCCATCACTATACCAGATGAATGCAAAGCCCCTGTAATCATGGCCGCACAAGTAAAGAACGCAGTTTCCAAAGCCAAGAACACAGCATCCGTGGGACCTGCCAACATCACAGGCTGAGTTCTGCATGAACTACAGAATGAACTAGCACCCCACCTAAGTACCATGTTCAATCATAGCCTAACTTCAGGCTTTGTGCCTACTGAATGGCACACAGTGATGGTTATCCCACTCCACAAAGGGGGCACCACCATGGACTGCGGGAACTACCACCCCATTAGCCTGATGAGCTTGGTCTTCAAGGCCATGGAATGTATCATCTTGGACCTTACAAACAAGGACATAAGTAACCTCCAAACTCTGGACCCCACTCAGTTTGGGTTTGTAAAAGGTAGGTCATGTCTCCTAAACCTGTTTGACTTCTTTGAAGCAGTCACCAGAGCTGTGGACAAGGGTAAGGTGGTGCACACAGCATATCTTGACCTCATCAAAGCTTTCAACACCATCCCCCACTCTGTAATTATAGATAAACTCACTAGACTGGGCATAAATCCCTATTTCACAAGATGTGTGGCCAACTGGCTCACTGACAGAACCCACACAGTGAAAGTAGCTGACTCCAAATCCAACTTCAGACCAGTGACAAGTGGAGTACCACAGGGCTCAGTCCTGGGTCCTCTCTCCTGTTTGGCATCTACTTTTCAGAAGTCCAAGCTAATACATCAGGTCTTTGCCTAACGAAGTTCGCAGACAACTGCAAACTAATAATAGAATCGCCTAATGATGTGGACATTCTACAAAGGTTCCTCACTGACACTGAGGCTTGGTGTCAAAGTCATGGCCTCAAGCTCAATGCCAAGAAGTGCATTGTCATTCCCTTTGGGGAAAACACTGTACCCATGAACTACCATATAGGCAGTAGCCTACTAAACACTGAAAGTGTGATAAGAGACCTTGGGACACAGGTGGACTGTAGTCTCTCTCTTGATAATCACATTGCCACAGTAGTCAGGAAATCCTTCTATATGACACACCTCATCACAAAGGGGTTCACCTCCAGAAAAAAAAGGTCATTGTTCCTCTCTACTCATCCCTCATCAGACCCATTATAGAGTACAATGCCCTGTTTGGCATGTACCCCACAAGACATCTACAGCAACTAGAAAGGCCACAGAAATACCTCACTAAGAGGATTACCAGCCTCAAGCAGATGCCATACGCAGACCATCTCAAAAAACTCCAGCTCTACTCCATCTCTTATCACCTACTCAGAGACAACCTCTGCCTAACATACAAAGCCATGTCAAACCCAGATCTGTTGGACATGCTACACTTAAAGAAACCCCAATCCCTCAGAGCCACACGCTCCACGGACCTAAACCTTGCCACCACAATAAACAGAACATGCTGGAAGGATAGATTCCTATTCCAGAGACTTCCTGTGCTATGAAACAGACTACCCATTTATGTCAAGCAAAGCTCCTCATAAGCCCTCTTTAAGAAAAATCACGACATTTGGATGGGAAATAGGAAATTCACCCCAAGCATCACTTCTGTGGCTCTGCTAGACAGGGGCACAGGAAAATAGCTTTCTTGGGTGGTGAAAGCCAGGGAACTTTTTTAGTTAGGCTTATATGGGCAAAAAAATGAAGTCACTAATCCACAAGCACAATAAAGTTTTAATATAAAACTTTAATGAGCTTGTGGATTAGTGACTTTGTTTTTTTGCTTTGAACTGTCTTTGCCCCTTTCCACTTAACCAGCCTGCTTGCTTTGGACTTTTTATCTTTTATTTGGGCTTATATAGGCCCCAGGGCTGATAGCCTAGTACCTACCTATGAACCTATGGGGCTGGTTTCTCCCTGTTTCTCCAGATCCCCAATAAGACTCTCCACTGGCACAACTATAGAGTTGAGATCTCAGCTGATTGGCTAAGACAAGACATCCAGCACCCTCTCTGTCCAACCAGTGCTTTCTGTCCCTGCCCAAGTAGCTGACACACACACACTCTTTGAGTTTTCATTTGCAGACACACACACACATACACACCTGTGAAAGGTCGGCACAGGTTTACTAGCTATGGCCCCTTTTACCCAGACTATAAGGTAGTTATCACTGCCACCAGCCTACTCCTTATCAGCTACTTTAAGACCCTTAACAAAGGGTGTCCAATCTTACTGTGTAATATTAATATTAATACAAATGATAGTTTGACCAAGAGCAAGGCTATTAGGAGTGGCCCACACAGTGTCACCAAATAAATATGCAAGTACTATCAAAACTTAAAAATCTCTATACATATCAGCCACAATGAAAAGTTTAAGTATATTTAATAATAAATAATTAAAAAACAAGAAAATACTCAGTATATATTCACAGTGACGTCAGAGTTCAAAATCACAGGAAATATTTACAACACTGCAAGACAGTCTCAAAGGAATAAAGAAAAAAAATATTTAAATTAAGCTTTGTTATATTCCTGACTATATCCAAAAGAATTATACTGTTCCCTAGAAACTTACTTCATCAGAGCAAGGCAGATGTAGTGAATGGCTCTTGTCAGGTCCAAGACAGAAGGCAGAATGTCCTGTCTCTCTAAGAGAGCTCTCAAATTAATTAGTAATTAATTAATATTACTGCTGTTATAGCTTGCAGAATGACATAATTTCTCATCTGACTCTATCCTAGGTGAAATTCCTACTGCTGGAAGCTGACAGTATTTATCATCTACCTGTGAAAATACACAGACCTCAGATTTTTGGCAGATGCTGGAAGTCATAAAACAATTGCATTCCTTCACATTTCAAAAATAGCAATTAGTTCACTTCGAAGAAATACAGAAATCTCCCTAGTACAGACATTATGTCTCCAAGCTAGTAATTTAATTTCAGCTATTTTTCTGAAGTTAACCTCCTGTATTCCAATTTTCACTATTAAAATATATACATTTTAAACAGTTACAGTAGTTGATGTACATGTCTGCTTTTTTCCAGCAGGGCACACTGTGGTTACATTTCAAACAGTAATAGAATTCAGACTCAAGAATCCAATGCCAAAAGACAAAAAAGCAACGTTTATTGCAAAGCTTTCAGGTCACAACATTTCAAACAGCACTTTGCAAAAACCTTTTCAACACTTCTGTACCAGCAGTTTGATATACCCATGAGATGCAGTTCAAATACATTTGTAACACAAGCATCTTATATAAATCATGCTGATATTCACAAATTACATATAATTATTTACACATTTCCAGAGAGCTGTGCTGGCAGTATCACCCTTTGTCACAGTTGGCACCAACAAGTAAATCTTTTACAGTAAATTATATATGATTTTCTAGCAGCAGGCCTTCTTGCCTTCATTAGTACATGCTGCATGTCTTCAAAAAACAGGTGCCTAAAAGGTATTAAGACTATCATTCATGCAATCAGCTGAAGTTGTTTTGGGGATGTATCAAATACCCCTGATCTTGTGTGAATTAATCCAATCTGTGAGAAAGCTTGTCTAAGGAAACTAAAATACATTTGTCTTCCAGGCCTTCTTCCATGGAGTCCTAAAACAGAATTTGGTCAGCTGATTGTTTAGAGAGGAGGCAAAAATGAGGAATTCCCCACAAATGGATGTTGGAATACCATCTGATTCAGTTTCCATTAGTGAGGGTCTTCCTTGGTCCTGTTCAGCTTATTTGCCACAAAATTTTCCACTGAAAGAATGCATGATGCTTGTAGAGAGAGCTTAGGCTGTAAAGCTATATCCTATGCTAACATGACTAGTCTGCACTGGGGGCAAGATATGGATTCCCCTTGCTTGTTTATGTTTCACATCACTATGGTATTGTCTGTAACTACTTGAAGATGTCCTGGTGACTACAGATAATTCAAAGAGTTGAGACCCTTTTTAAGAACTAAAATCTCGTTTATGTTTATGTGTTTTGGTCTGTCTTTCATATGCCAAAGACCTTGCACTTTTATTCTAATTGACACTGCAATTCAAGCAAAGTCTGAGGAGTCTGTTGCGACTGACTGCTTTGGAGCAGGGGGAGAGAATGGGAGACCTGGATTCAGAGAAATTTGATGTTTCAACCAAATTACTTTCTTTTTCACAAAATCCAGGACTGGGATTTGAAAAAACAACAGCAGCTGATATTGGAACCAAAGAGATTTCAGATACCATTATATCTTCCTCATGTGGAGTCTTGTAACTGGTATCATGAGAATCATGAAAGCCATGAGACTCAACACCCTGAGCAATTATTTTACTGTGAACATATATCTCAGCCGCTCAGTACAAGAAATTTGGACAAACCCTGAAATAATGGGGGGGGGGGGGCAGAGGCCCAAAAATAGGGACACATTTTAAATACTGTTCCTATAAGCATAGAAAGTCGTTAGAATAACAGGTCATGCATTCAAGGATATGGAGTCTGAAACTCAAATGTCTGTCTTTTATAAATTATTATTTAGTGACTTCGATCCTCAATGATTTGCTAGACAACCACAAATTTTATGAGGAACTGACCAAAAATATGAGGCAAAAATCTGGACAGTTGACAGGTATATGACTGAAGTCTCAGTGGAAGTCCCATGGAATAGATCTAAATATAGATCCTTTTTTCCTGTGGAAGAAAGGATCTTTGCACTGAGGTGTCTAGCAGGCACCCCAAAAATACAATCCTGTGTTTGGAGTCAAACCAAACGTTTGTAGTTCTCTTGTGATGCCAGCTTGTGTAGGAGACCTTTTACCTACCCTAGTGAGATATTCCTGACAATTTAAAAAAGACTTTGCAAAGACAAGCAAGCCATCTAAATATGGAAAAATGAGAATACCCAGTAGCCTTCAGTGGGCTATAGCAGCTGCAACACACTTTGTAAATACTCTTGGAGTGGTGGCAATGCTAAAGGGTAAGACAGTGAACTGATAATGTGATCCAGACACACAAACCCTTAAGAAATGCCTGGCATCTGGATGAAAAGTAATCTGATGCTACACATCTTTTAAATCTAAAGTTACTTGAAAAGAAGAAGGGGTAACAGGTTGTGAAGGTTAAGCATTTTGAACGTGGGCAATATCTAAACTAATTCAGAAGAGACAGTTCCAGAACTGGTCTACAGGAATGTTCTTTCACTGGCATTAAAAAAAATTCTTTAGTAAAGTCATTTCCCTAACTGGAGAGAAGGAGAAGTTTTCATTAGCCCCCTGAGACAGCATATGATGTAAGACTGGAAGAAAGGGTAGGGTTTGATCTGGCAGATGTTGAAGAATCCCCTGGAAAGGAGGGATTCCCTCCCACTGACATTTTTTGCAACCTCCTTTCCCATTGCTTTTAAATGTGTGCTTACCAGCATTCTGCTGAGACTGTTTATTTGTTTCTTGCTAAAACTAGATGAAGGACCACAAAATCCCTTGGAAAATTTAGGGAAGGAAGGTTGAAAACTTGAGAGATTGAAACAGTTTACCTCACTCATAACACTTTTTGATGAGCTCTTCATCAGAAGATCCAAAAACTAAGTCTGTATTCAAAGGATAATTCAAAATGTCCTTTATAACAACTCCTGGGTGGTTCTGAGAATGCAGCCAGGCAAGCCTCCCCAAAACAGTACTGGAAGCAGTATCTATAGAGTCCTAAACACACTTCAAACTATGTGTAGTAACCTGAGATATAGGAGAAATTAAAGTACGTAAAGCAGATTTTTTCTCCACATGAGAAAACTGTAGCTAAAACATTCTTCATACTTTCACAATTAGTCAGTATTAACTTTAACATATGAGCCTGATAATTCAGAATTCTGAAAATCAAAGTTTAAATATATACACTTTTTCTCAAACTTATTAATACCTTTACTATTCTTGGCAGAAGAAGGATTAGAATTAACAAAATGCTTGACAGCAGCTGAATTAGGTACAGGAGTAGCTTCCTAGTCAGGTCTAAGATTAATGAATAAAAACTTGAAAGACTAAGGAACTTTATGCACTCTATCTTCTTTTTTTAGGAGCAGCAGGTTGGCTGTCAGGGAAACTGCAGTCTGGAACAAATGCATCATTCAATGCTGACAGGAGCAGGGGGATGAACAAGGGTTCTGGAAACTGTAGCTGCAGTAAATTAGTAAATTGTAATATCCTAAATTTTCTCCCATGGAAAACAATAATGTCCAGAGTAACTGACACAGGAGAATTTAGATGCCTTATTTTCTGTCCCATTTTGACAAGAAAGTTAAAACAGACTCACTATCGCCAGCAGCAGCTTCCCCAAAGATTGGCATAACATCCTGGTTAAGCAGGAGCACATTCCCTACCCCTTTTCTTGAGACTGACAAGAGTGGCTCTCCTTTCCCACTCAAGTAACCCCAACAGTCACAAAGAATGTGGCTAACCCCTGGTCCACATTGGCTATAGGGACAACACCCAAGAGATCCAAAGAAAGTGGTCTGAAGAACCAGCTTTGGCCACAGGAGAGTCAGTCACCTGCAGCTACAGAAAATTGCCAGCTTGCTGTGATGGAAAGACTGCTTATTTATCTTTTTTCTCTGTCTGGAAGAGGGTCCAAAAATACAGTGAAAAGCAGGTTAAACACATTCCCCAGACCCAAAAAAGTAAAGGTAAACATAGCTTCTCCACAGAAAAAGTACTTTTAAACAACTTTTAAAAACATTTTACCACAAAAATATAGTGTACTCTTATTTAAAAGCGCATAAATGTCACAAGACAGTCAAATAAATTGTGTTTTTAGTTTAAGTGCATTTATTTCTTTCAAAAAGTAAGTTTAAAGAAGTTTAAAAGCAATGTGTAAGTACTTTTATTCCAGACAGATGATTTATCTGCTCAGTAATGGAATAGCGTTAATGAACCATCAATCCTCAAACCCTGCAGAATAGCTTTCTCCTCATCACCATTGGTATAATCTAAATCAGACCTGAAGTCTTCATTGGATACATCTGTTTCATCCTCCTGTTTAAATTATGAATTTGGTATCCTTGAAAAAGTAAGCCCTAATATGGGGGGGGGGGGGGAGAATATAACTGAATATCGAGAATTAGTTTGGCAAATCACTTGTCTGAACAAATATATTTCTGTTCACCCTGCTTTGAAAATGAGGGCTGTCAAATTATGATGCCTTTCCAGGTTAATGGATTTCCACTGGGGTTAGATTTTTTAGTGTTCATTAAACCTTTTAGTGTGTTTTTAAACTTTTTTTACCCATATGTTATATATTGTATAGCTGGTGCAAACTATTAAGTTTTATGAAAAGTGACTAGAGAGGTTTCTTATATATATATATATATATTTTTTTTCATGTTACCGTTTTTGTTACAATTAATTACTTGATTGTTTAATTAATCATGGTGCAAGTATATTTAAACAATTGCAGCTGGGCTTATGATTGCTCTGAAGAAGTCTCAACTAGCAGGGATGAAAGCGCTTAACCACTTTTTTTGTATTTATTAAATGAACGTCTTGTTTGACCTCAACTTAGACCACTGTTTATTTTCAACTATCAGGAACCATTTTATATTTTGTGTAGCCTGGGACTATGTGGACCTTGGGACTTGATTACATGTCTGTTAGTTGACTGTTTTCCATATTTGATAGGATGTCACCTGTTAAGGTCCAAAGGGATTTAATTGTGTTATGCACAGTCCAGAAACTATTATGCTTTACAGAAAAGTGTCTAAATATTACTGCATTCAGCAAGTTGTATGTATGCAGGCTTTTCGGGTATATTGCCAATTGCTGGAAATTAGAGACTGTTCTGAAACTCAAGACAAACCCCGGGATTCATGAAGCTTGTGCCAGGTGCAGGCATAGCATCGGCATTCTAACACCAAATATGGTTGCCAAGCGATCCAGGTATGAGCTGCTCCCACATGCACTACCTGCGTACGCTATGCCCTCACAACTCCCGGGCCCTGTATGCTAATTACCCCATGTGCAGCAGTGTAACATGCAAATAAAGGTATGTAGCGATCCAGGAAGTGGTGCAGGTGTAGTGTAAGCATGCAGAAATGTAAACTGTAGAAAATGGTTTACATTTTTACAAACATAAAGTCGGAGCCATGACACCCGAACAAACACATGTATTATATTGTTAATATATGCCAATGGCTAAATATATTGCCATTGGCATAAAAAAAAAATGTACAAAATATAAAATTAACATTTAATATATATAGTCGCACTATCGTGATGTGAAAGTGCAGGACAGTGGTGCGCAAAGGGGATCGTAAGGAAAATATAAAAATATAGAATAAAACTGCAATGAAACACATATCATGATTTCCCCATAATAGTCAATAGCAGGCATGCTACACCATACTATGGCACAAGGGTTGCTAAAGGGCTGTGACAGTGTTATGCGCAATAGCTAGGAATTAGTAGGCAATACCATGCAAATGAGAGGAGTAATAGTGAATCACAGATTCCCCGCTGGTGTAAGGATGCAACTCACAGTGTAGCATTTTAACACCGAGGTGTGCTCTTGAGATAAAGATGACATCAAGAGAGGGGTGTGTCACCACTACTGTAAGCACATTGGAGCATTGCTAAACCGGTTTGCCCCTAGCTAGGCAAAGCTGCAGATTAGGGGTGTGTTGAACTGGCCATAGCTATGCTTAGCTGATAACTGAGTATGCATGTGAACGGAGATGAAAATGTGCATAAACCCATTAAATGGGTTTGCACGGCGCGCACTGCAGCTGAAACAGGAAGGATATAGGAAAAAAATAAGGAAATGCTGCAGCAGTGAAATTGGAGTACAAATGACTAATTAACAGCTAGGAACCTACAGTAGGCCATTAACAACAACTAACAAGGCTGCAAGCAGCTACCTGCAGAACAGGAAAGGGGAGGGGCTGTACTGCAAAGAAAACAGTAAAGTGTCAAAGCAGCACAAAGCCAATTTAAAGTATATCAGCTACAAGACACATTTTGCCATGACTGTGTAGGGAAAGTACAAAACAAGAAAGACGGCAGGTGGATGCATGCCTGATAATGGGAGGGGATCCAGGTTTAAAAGTGAATTAAAGGGCAACAGATTAAGCAAGGCAGGCAAGCATGTCTCCACAGTAAAGGCCCCACTTGCAGTACTCATTGCAAAACCCATAATTAAGACATGCTGCAGATGGAATAGCTCATACACACCCACTGACATCAGCAGCATCCATAGCACAATAGTATAAAGTGTTGAAGCACCACACACATTTGTGTATTCCCATACACTCTGCACCAGTGGTGTATACAGACAGGGAACTTTTAGTATGTACATGTTAGGGGCTGCCATAGCTTTGATCCACCAGCATGTGTTGGAGACTGAAGGTGGTGTGGAGGATGATGCACATGACCACATCAGGCACCAGAGGAGGAGGAGAGTGTTCAGACCCAGGGTAACCTACCAGGGGCTACATGATCTGGAGATAGTAGAGCGTTACAGTATGGACAGGGACATCCTACAGCAACTTGTGGCACTGTGCCAGCCACGCCTCAGAGCCAGAGCAAACAGAGGGGAACACATCCCAGTGGATACAAAGGTATATGTAAGGCTGAAAATACTAACTACAGGTACCTTTCAAAAACCAACTGGGGATATCATGGGCATTTCACAGGCATCAGTATCTAGGGTACTACACCAGTTACTGGATGCCATGTTACCACATGCCAATGAGCACATATACTTCCCCGAACACAGGAGGAGTTGGCCAGCAATATGCATCTCTTCCACCGTGTGTCAGAATACCCGGAGGTACTGGGTGCAATAGACTGCATGCACATACATATCAAGTCACCACCCATGAGCAGGGTAGGCGCTACATAAACTGCAAGTGATACCCCTCCATCAACTCCCAGGTAGTATACAATGCCCAGGGCATTATCATGGATGTGTGTGCTGGCAGCCCTGGAAGCTATCATGACTCCCACATCTGGCATGCCTCACAGCTGTATCAGTTATTTGCCAGGGGGGACATCACAAATAGCCACCTGGTGGGGGATGCTGGCTATGCACTGGAACCGTGGATGATGACACCCATCAGAAATGCACACACACCCATGCAGGAATGCCATAATGAGGCACATGCACAAACCAGAATCATCATAGAGCATGTGTTTGGTATGCTGAAATCACGGTTCCATTGCTTGTACATATCTGGTGGAGCCTTGCAGTATTCTCCAGGCACGTTTGCCCACATCTTCATAGTATGTGCCATGCTACACAATATGGTCCTGTGGAAACAGCTGCAGCAGGGACAGAATGGTGAAGGCCCTCACAGCCCACCACCATTGCCAAGGGCCCCACAGGCACAGAGGTACTAAGACCATGAACATCCTGAGCCAGCCCCAGTAGGCAGACGGAGGCATGCCCAGTATGCCCATGCCTTGGCAAAGAGGGAACATATAGCACACAAACTGACAGTGTAGGCACCTAGGGTCTGACACCTTTCTCCATCTGCACATGCAGTAAAAATGGATGGCACACACACAAGAGTACCTGTAAGTTGTCATGTATAGGCAGTCTACTGTGTGCATCCAACATAGGCAGCCTTCAACTATAGCACACACAAATGCCATTGGCACAAGGTAAGTCAACACCTGAACAGTAAATTAAGCTATAAGCCTGTTCTGATGCTGTATGTATAGATTCATAGGTAGGTACTTAGCCAACTGCTAGAGGCCATTCATAAACCCAGCCAAAATGTGTCAGCTTTTGCCACCCCATTGATTCATTAACTGTCTCTCTGTGGAGGAGAGCCAATGGTGGGATCCCTGGGGTGCATCTACTGTTCCCCATCCACTCTTCAAGGTTTCTCTTGCAGAGTGTTAGTGAGGGGCTCTGTATAATGTAGTTAAGGATGTTGTTCCAAAGTATGGGGAGTGCTTGTGACAGGAATCTGTCCCTTCAGCATCTTCCAGTTATTGTTGTGGCAAGGTTCAGTTCACTCCAGTGTGTGGCTCACTGTGACATGGATTCCCATAGGTTCATAGGTTCATACTAGGCTATCTGCCCTAGGGCATTTATAAGCCTAGCCAGAGTGTGTTTGGCTTTCGCCACCCATTTTAAATGAATTTTGCTATGCCCTTTTTCGAGGTTAGTATACTGTGCCTCTGTCTAACAGTGACACAGAAGTGATACCTGGGGTAAACCTACTATCTCCCATCCACTCATCAAGATTCCTCTTGAAGAGAGTCAATGAGGGACTCTGCCTAACCTGGACTGGGATTTTATTCCAGAGTGAAGGGAGCCTCTGAGTTATGAATCTGTCCCTCCAGCATGTCCTATTTATTTCAGTGCTGAGGTTCAAGTCTCTCAAGCACGTAGCTCGATGGGATTTGGATTTTCTGAGGTGCAGCATGTCCATTAATTCCAGGTTGGACATGGCTTTATACATCAGGCACAGATCGCCTCTGAGCAGGCGGTATGCCACTGAGTAGAGCTGGAGTTTCTTTAACCGGGCAGCATATGGCATCTGTTTGAGCCCTTTGATCCTCTTGGTGAGGTACTTTTGGGGTCTTTCCAGTTGCTGCAGGTGTCTGGTAAGGTACATTCCAAAAGGGGCATTGTACTCAATTATGGGCCTGATGAGGGATGAGTAAAGAGGCACTATGACCTCCCATGATCTAGATGTGAATCCCTTCATGATTAGGTGGGCTATATAAAATGTTTTTCTAACCACTTTGGCCATGTGGTTGTCAAATGAGAGATTGCTATCAACTTGGGTCCCCAGGTCCCTAATTACTTCTTCCGTACTTAATGGATTACCACCTATGTGGTAATTTGTGGGCACTTTGTTTTTGCCAAAGGGGATGACTATACACTTTTTGGCATTTAGCCTGAGGCCATGGCTCTGGCACCAGTTGTCTGTTTCTATGAGGCCCTTTTGTAGGATGCATGTGTCGGCTGGAGAGTCAATTATGGCGCCCTGTTTGCAGTCATCTGCGAACTTGGTCAGCCACAGTCCTTCCGTGTTAGCCTGTACCTCCGAGAAATATATACCAAACAAGAGAGGTCCCAGGACTGAGCCTTGTGGGACGCCACTTGTAACTGGTTTGGAGTCTGACATGGCTCCAGCAATTCTAACCATGTGGGTTCTGTCCTTGAGCCAGTTTACAACCCATCTAGTGACATAGGGGGTTATATTTAAGCTAGCGAGCTTACCTATAATGCCCGAATGGGGTATTGAATCGAAAGCTTTTGCAAGGTCCAGGTAGGCTGTGTGGACCACCTTCCCCTTGTCAATGGCCTTGGTGACTGTTTCAAAGAAATCGACCAGGTTTAAGAGGCAGGATCTGCCCTTAACAAAGCCGAACTGGGTAGGATCCAGTGTCTGTAGGGCCCCAATATCTTTATTTATGAGGTCCATGATGATCCTTTCCATAGCTTTGCAGACCAAGCTAGTCAAGTTTATGGGGCGATAGTTTCCAGGATCTGTTGAGGCACCACCTTTGTGGACGGGGACCACTGTTGCTGTACGCCACTCTTTGGGTACATATCCTGTAGTAAGGCTGAGATTGAACAGTAGTTTTATGTCTGGGTTTAATTCTTCTTGGAGTTCATGTAGGACGCAGCCCGGGACAACATCTGGTCCCATTGATGCTGTGTTTTTTCTTTGGAGAGGGTGGCTCTTACCTGAGCATCTGAGATGTCAGGGGGTCAGCACTCTGCTGGGGTAGATATTTGTCCTTTTGGTGGGGAAGGGGGGGGGAAGTTTGCACTGAACCTGTCAGCTAGGATGTTGGCAATGTCTGTGGGTTCGGTGTATTTTATGTCATTTTGGACTAATTCTGAGCATATCTGGGAATTCCCACCCAGGTTCCTAACATAACTAAAGAAAGCCTTGTGATTATCCTTAGTGTCCTGTGCAATTTTTTTCTCGAAGCTGGCCTTAGACGATTTTATGAGTGCCCGTAGTTTTTTGCTAATACTGATCAGAGATGCCTTCCCTTTTTGGGATTTTGCTCTATCATGTAGTAGCTTCCTCCTTCTATTGTATAGCTTGTTTATGGCTGGGGTCCACCAGACAGGGCGCCTGGAGCATATCCATTAAGCCTGAGTTCGACATGGCTGTGTTGGCCAGTGGAGATCATCTGTGGGTAAACAAGATGCCACTGAGTAAAGCAGGAGTTTATTCAGTCTGGCTGCATAGGCCGTATGTTGGAGGCCAGTATTCCCCTTTGCAAGGTACATTCATAGTCCTCCCAGCTGTTGGAAGTGTCTTTTGAGGTACATCCCAAATGGGTTATTATACCCTATGATGGGATTGATGAGTGATGAGTAAAGGGGCACTATAACCCCAGTATGTCTAGATGGGAATCCTTTAGTAATCAGATGGCCTGCATAGAAGGATGTCCTAACTACTGTGGAGATATGATTGTCAAAGGGGAGATCACTATCTACTTTGGTTCCCAGATACCCCATTACCTCATCCATATTAAAGTGGCTGCCACTTCTGTGTTAACATGTGGGTGCTTAATATTCCACAATTAATGACCATGCAGTTAGTGGCACTTGGCTGGTGGCCATGATGTTGACACCCTGTGACGGTCTCTGTGAGGCCCCTTGAGGGATGTCTGTGTCAGCTGGACTAACAATCATAGCTCCCAGTTCGCAGTCATTACCAAACATGTTCCACAGTAGTCCACCTATTTTTGCCTGTACCTATGAGATGTATATGCCAAACAGTAGGGCTCCCAGGACTGAGTCCTGTCGGACACCAGTCGTGACTGGTCAAGAGTTGGACCTGGTGACCGCTAGTCCTACCATGTGGTTTTTGTGTGTAAGCCCGTTGGCAACCCAACCTGTGATGTATGGGTGTGTGTACAAGCTGGTGTGTTTATCTATAATACCTGAGTGAGGCATGGTGTCAAAAGCCTTGGCGAGGTACAGGTAGTATGTGTGAACCACCTCCCCTGTCATCTAATGTCTTGGTGACTGTATAAAAGACATCAAACAGGTTCAGTAGGCATGGACTGCACTCAACCAAGCTGACCTGGGTTGGATCACATGTTCAGAGGTTACCAATGTCTTTGTTAATGAGTGCCATGAGGATGTGATCCATGCCACTGCAGACCAGGCTAGTCAGGCTTATGGGGTGGTAGTTACCATGGTCAGTTGTGATTCCACCTTGATGGAGTGGAATAACCATTGCCACGTGCCATTGTATGGGCATGTAGCCTGTGTAGAGGCTGAGGATGGAAAGCTTAATTAGGTGGGGGGTCAGGTTGTCTTTTACAGTTTCAAAATGCAGTCTGGGACAACATCTGCCTCCATTGACTCTGTGTTCTACTGTTAGAGAGGGTCATTTCCACCTGTGTGTCTCTGATGTGTGGGATACTGTACCTTTTGGGTAATGTTGTGGGCTCTTTATGGGGTGAAGTATGCACTGAATGTATCTGCACAGATGATGGCGATATCAGTAGGGTCAACATATTTTTTCTGCTATATTTCACCGGCACAGTGCAAATCTGTGTGTCACCACTTAGATCCTTGACAGAGCCAGAGAAGGCTTTGTGGTTATCTTTCGAATCCATGCGTATTCTCCTGCTGATGTTAGCCTTGGATGATGTCATGAGAGACCTACGTATCATACTAATAGTGGTCACGGACGTATGCCCTTCGTGGGATTTGGTGTTTGTCTGGAACACTGTCCTACTTCTGTAGTATAGCCTGTTTATTGCAGAGGTCCACCAGACTGGTGTCCTTGTCTAGGAGGAGTGAGTCTTGGTTTACCAGTGATGGCATGATCCATACATCCATGTAGGTACTTATAGACTGCATTTGTAAATCTGTCTGTATCTTGAGCAGTGTCTCCCCTTAGCATGGGGGCTGTGAAACCCCCCACCCCTGTCACTAGTAGGGTAAATTTAGCTGTAGGAAAGGTATACACTGTGGTATCCATGGGTTGGGGAGATGCTTGGGTGTAAAAACAGTGAATAGTTCATAGTCAGATCTAACCAGTGAGTGGTTAACCTCTGCTGTGGTGCACCTGTTCTCCATGTTGGTGATGACCACTTCTAGTATGTTTCCATCCCTTGTTAGGGAGGTTACCATCTGATACAGGGCATATGAGGTGATAAATTCCAGGAAGCGCTGGGCCTGGAAGTGAGTACTGGAGTATGTTTGCCAGTTAATGGTATGGTAGTTGACATCGACCAATGCCAGGGTGTGTGTTAGGACTGTCATGTTCTCCACTGTCTTCAGGTAGGTGGAGTGGTGGTCCTGGGACATGAAGGGTGATCCGTAGCAGGCCACAGTTTACATTGCAGTTGTGGCTGATGTTAGCTGCACATGGATGTACTCAGAGGTATCATGCTGCCCCACTAACCTGGAGGTGTAAGTATCCCTGATGAATATGGATACACCCCCTCCATGTCTGTGTCAGTCCATGTTCTGTGGCTGAAATGTGTGGTATGGGTTGTAGTCTGGTAGTGCTGGTGTGCTTTCAGGACCCTTAAGACAAATCTCAGTTACTGCACAGATGCTGATGTTGTCCATCCTGAGGAGTGCTGTGAGTGCATGCATGTTGTGATCACAACCCCTGGTGCTGAGTAGCATAACCCTCATTGATTCTGCTATTGTGCTGTTTTTGGAGCTGGTATTCAACTTAAAGACTCTCCTAAATAAGGCACCATGGGGGTGCCAATAGCCTTGGCCAGTATTCCCAAGTTTAATGCTGACACATAGGCCGGTATGGTATCGTTGCATGCATGTTCCCCATTTGTGCTTGTTTTTATTCTCTCCTGTAGGTAACCTATTGGTAAGCAATAGAAAGCCTTAAGCTTATACAAGTCTTATAGCTTCCAAGATAGGCTTTTGGAGTGACTAAGTATCAGTGTTCTGTATATTCTTGCTGTACTTAACTGTTTCCTGACTTCATGGTGATTTCTCACTGTATATTGTGATCTGAATGTCTGTTTATTCACATATTATGGCTGTGATGGTCTGCACTTTAGAGGTTCACAGATAGCCTACTACCTATCTGCCCAAGGGCAATTAGAAGCATAGCTACAGTGTGTTGGCTTTCTCTGCACCATTGATGAAGTAACTGAGCCTCTGTCAAGCATAGCCAATGAAGCAATTCCAGGCAGAGTTGTTGGAAGCTGTTGAAGACTGAGGTTGTGGAGGGTGATAGGGGCACTTAGTGATCTAAAGAGGGCATGTTAATGTGACAATTCATCACCATTCAATTTCCCCAACACGTCTCGCAGCTATCAAACTGGGCAGGCTCCCCCACCCCCTGGCTGTATGGTTCAGGGACACATGATCCCAGGGATGTATATTCTGTTACCCATTCACACAACAAGGTTTCCCTTGAAGTGTCTCAGTGAGGTGCTTTACCTAATATAGTTAGGAATGTAATGTATTATCTCACAGTACATTTGTTATATGTTGTTATTTCAAGTATAAGTGAAGCATAGTGGGTTTGGGGGCCTCTGCCCTTTGCTTAGCCTAGCTTACACAGAAATCATCTAAATAGGAAATAGGCAGAAGCAACGTTAATGTCAATGGTGTAATGGTTACAGCATTTACATAGTATCTGTGCATTCGAAGTCCCAATCCTGATAAAGGCAGGGATGTTTATCATGTTCAAAAGTATACCTTAACCACAGCTTGCATATATAGGTAGTAATCATCTGTATAATAAACATATAAACCCATGTGTGCTGGAGAGTGCAGTCAACAGAGAATGTAATGTTATCTAAGCACAAAGTGAGATGTTACATCACTGACATGTATATGTCCTGAGTAGTTAGCAGATGTGGCCGTGTTTGCGCACACAGGTTATACGTTACAAGGTTTGTTTAACTGTGTTTAACTGCTGCTATAATGTCACACAAACACTTTTAAACATGCTTACAACTGCTTAAATGAGCCTTATTCTGGAGTAAAAAAATTGTAAAGCATTGAAGGTGTTGAACCCTGGACCATGTACACTATAGTTATGGGACTTACCACTAAGCCATCTGAGATGTATACATATTTCACAGTCTTGAGACTACACCTTATACCATATGCATTCCACTGAAATGATCACAAATGGGACAGTCGCTTTGTGTACATATGTACAGTACATTGTAATGTACTGTAGTTTGTGAACCAACACATTCCAGTCTACATATGTATTACTGTTACAAATTAATACGATATATATATATATATATATATATATATATATATATATATATATATATATAATGTCAGTGATGTCTGCACACACACACACATACACACACACACACACACACACACATATATATATATATATATATATATATATATATATATATATATATATACACATTATACAGTTACTATATACACATTATACAGTTACATCAATAGCCATACATATAAACATCTATGAACACACTTCATGACACAGATGCACTCCAAAGGAATTGGAGTGTACACAAAACACATGCAGCTCTGGTATTATACCTATTAATATTAACCTAATTCGCCATAGAAGGGATGGTTGTTGTGTATGTGAAGATTGGGATGGGGGAGGAATGATGGGTAATGAAATCATGCATCAAGGAGGGCCTGGGTCGGATGTTCAATAAGTGAACTGGAGGGGTATACATGGAGTATGGGGACAATATAAAAAGGACAAAAAACAAGAACCTTTCTCATTCATAATACACCCTGTCATGTCACATTGCAACATGTAATTTCACAAACATATGGAAATTAATATGTATCAGACATATGTACACCGACTGTCACATTTGTTTTCAGTAGTGAGCAATGCCTGTAGTAAAATGAATATTCTAAACACCATAGCATTTGTACATATCTCAGATGCTTTAGTTGTAAACTAAGTGACTGTGGTGTTCATGGTCCTGGGTTCAAGACCTGCAAGGGCTATTAAGTTACTCTGAGAGCCAGAATAAGAGCTGTTGGATGCAGGTGGATTAAAGCAGTCTTAAGCAGCTGTAAGCAGGTTTCCACGGGTTTGCGTGATGGTAAGAGGCTCTGAAACATGATAAACGGAGAAGCGCTTCAGAGGTTTAACCTTTGCTTAACGTCAAGCAGACCACAGGCAAACCTGCTTACAACCACTTAAATGTGTGCTATTCACACTTTCCCTACTAGTGCCTACTCTGAGAGGTAAAATAATAACACCTGCCAGGATTAGAACCCATAACCATGTACTCCATCTTCAGAGTAACCTAACACTAAGCCACCTGGGATGTACCTGTCCCAGGTGAGTATGCAGACAGGTTAAAACACTAAAGGGAGGAATGTGTTGACATAGGTCAACCCGCCATGTACCCAATGAAAGGTGTATGCTCTTATATAGAAATATATATATATATATATATATATATATATATATATATATATATATATATATATATATTGAGAGATACATAGAGACATGTCGATATATACAGATCTACATATATATGTAGATATATAGATAGGTTAAAAACATCTACACATCTATGGAGGCACAGATAAATGTATGCAATAATATATATATCTATATACATACATACACACACACACACACACACACACACACACACACACACACACATATATATATATTTATATATATATATATTTATATATATATATATATATATATATATATATATATATATATATATATGAATACAATGCAGCTGGATACAAACAACTGAAACAAAAAGGCATATAAGAACTGCTGCAGAACGCCAATAATGCGTAAACCCTGTGGCAAATTCCTGACAGTCACGAATAAAACTATTAACTCCAAAATTGTAGAACTTTTATTGCACAAAAAATCGAAAGATTAAGCGCTTTCACCTACAAACAACGTAGGCTTCATCAGAACATCTCCCAAATACATTCTGTGATTTAAATAATATTAATTTGGCGCCAAAACTTTATACTAAACACAATTAAAGCTATATACATTCAATTCTTGTAAATACAAAATATCTACACTATTCATTAAAACACATCAATTGTCATTGTATACATGTTCTATATAACCTAAAATACTAAAAACTGCTAAACTTGATATTTTAAAATATATGTATATATACATAAAACTAATTAAGAATATTCTAAAATACTTTTTGTAGAAATACTCTCATTTAAACCTGGAGGGGTGGTAGCATCTGTTAAAATCTGCCAATAACTTTCTCTATAAGATAATAGATTTTTAGTGTTACCACCCCTGGGGTTTGGTGTAACTATCTCTAGAATGCCAAATCTAAATTGATGTTCTATTCCCTTATTAATAACATGCTTTGCTAAGGCATTCTTTTCATCTCTTTTCTTTATACAATAATTGTGTGCATAAATTCTCTTTCTAAATTTCTGTTCAGTTTTGCCTATGTAGTATGACGGGCGCATTCCAAAAGGTTTGAGACTATTTAAATTTCCTAATAATGTGCAAAGTGGAACACCTTATTATTTTAAATTGTGTGACATTTTCAATAGGGCAGGGGTTGAAATGTTGGGTGTTATGATAGAGGAATACGAAGCTAAACAGAACATTCTTACAAATGACTTACATACGCTGAATAATAATATTGTTACTGATTCTAACTTTTCCGCAGTAAAAATCGAATACAGTAAAGTGTTTGATGATGTTGACACATTTTGTAATAAAGTGATTAACAGGAAAATGCGCAAGCTTGAGAGGGATTTAATTGAATACAGGGAGGGGTGGCTTACCCCTTACACAGATCATTTAGGGCTAAAAATCAGAATGTGAATAAGGAAGGAAATGAAGCTCAAAACAACTGGGGGGAGGAGCCATTACGCAGAAGTGAAAGGCTAGCTGGTAAAGAACGAAAAGGGTCTACACAGGATTTTCACCAGCATCCAGGGAGAGCAGTGGGGTGGAAGCAGAAACAACTACCACCACGTCCCTGGAATACTTAGGAACACTGGAAATCCATGACTCAGTAAACACTGGGGGGGGACAAATTTTGTTGCAAGTAACAAAGGAAAAAGAAAGAAAAAAGAAAAATGCAAATGAGACAATCTTAAGCACACTGCAAGGGGCATGCAGGCTACACACTAAATCTAATTTTACTATCTATAATTATACGGATGTAGCACTTAATGACATTGCTTTTGATGTTTTCACTAAGGGCTTACATTTTGTCCCTTTCAGAAATTGTAATATACCACTTACTTTAATAGATGTAAAATTGTTCACTAGAAGCCTTAACCTACAACATTTATTTAAACAACAAATACACACACCCCCCGAATTGGATAGGAAAAGTTTATTCAACCCTCCCATGCACTTACTAATCAAACTTTTTGAACAACTAGTGGAAAATTAACTCAGGAGTTTAAAATTTATTCAAAATGATAAAACAAACCTAAAACAAATTGAATTTGATTTTATTGAAATGTTAAAAAGGGAAAACATAAGAGTGATGAAACCGGACAAAGGGGGAGGTATTGTGCTTATGTATGAGAGCAATTATGATGAGCACCTCCACCAAATGCTTCAAAATGACGAACAATACGCAACGGTTTCTAGGAATGAAGTTAATATATATTGGTCTAAGATAAAGTATTGTTTGAATGACTACCTACTGCAAGGTGTCATCAATGAGAAATTATATAACTTTTTGCATGTTCAAACCAAAGTCACCAATAATATTTGGAATTCCAAAGACACACAAGGGACTTGATCCTTTGGCATTTAGACCAATAGTGGCAGGAAGTGGTAGCATAACAGAACCTTTATCAAAATTCATTGATCATGTGGCAAAGAAATTTACCTGTTTGTTAAGGTATGTGTGTAGGATTCATGGGAGTTTTGCAAAATGTTCCTTGCAACAACTTTGAACCAGATCTATTAATGGTAACAATTGATATCAAAGATTTATTTCCAAGCATACCCCATGACATCGGACTCCAATGGTTTAGTGAATTTTTTACTCAAGAAACATGTTTGAGTGCTATCTTAACCAACTTAATTGTGGAATTAATGAGTATTGTATTGGAGAACAATGTTGTGTTCTTTAACGGAGAGTTATTTAAACAACTCAAGGGAGTCGCCATGGGGGCACCGTGTGCCACCATCTATGCCAATGTTGTATTACACAGGTGGGAACTTAAGAATGTATTTATACCCCCATGGGAAGAACACTTGTTGTTTTACAGAAGGTTTCTGGATGATATTTGTATTTTGTGGAAAGGAACATATGACTTACTCTCAGAATTTTTAACACACATTAACAACTCGACTAGTTTCTTGAAATTTACACACACAATAGGGCTGCATGAACTCCATTATTTGGATGTGAATTTGTATAAAGATCAGGACAACAAAACCTTCCAGTCAAAAATTCATAGAAAGGCTTCATTCTCTAATTCCCTTTTACATTTCCAAAGTGCTCACCCTTTCTCACAGAAAAAAGGGATTCTTAAAGGGCAGCTAATTAGAGCATCTAGGATGTGCAGTACAGATGGTGACTTCAAGTGTGAAGCTCAGGTTCTGCAAAAAATGTTCCTAGAAAGAGGCTACCCTTTGGATCTATTTCAAACATTACATAGGGAGGTAGTTAGCAAAAGAAATTCATTATATTACCCATTATTAGGAAAGGGTCCTATACTAAATCAAACAACCAGCATGAAGGGAAATGAGTTTATTGGACCTAAATTCATTTATACACATTGTGGCCAAGCAAAAGAGATAGAAAGGACTATCAACAAATTTTGGCCATTGTTAACAGCACATGAAGATTTTAAAAATGTTTTACCCACTAAACCGAGATTTATTAGGAAAAAGGGTGTTAACTTAAAAGAAATGTTTGAAAAGAAAAAAAAAAAACAACGACTGTACAAAAAAAGTAGGTACGTATAAGTGTGGGGCATGCCACCAATGTCATGCAATCTTGGATGATAAAGGCATTTATTTGCCTTCAAGAAAAATGAGAATTGAATCTCCCACGTATTTTACATGTAACTCAAGAGGAGTGGTTTATTTAGTGGTGTGCACGCTTTGTAAAAGTTTTTATGTAGGTAAGACAGAAAGGGAAATCAAGAAGAGAATGTATGAGCATTTTTACGAAATATCCAAAAGTAAAGAAACAAATGCACTTTACAAGCATTCCCTTGTATGTCCGAACTACAATTTTAAATTTATGGTTCTTGAGCAGGTGAACCGTGATCTAAGAGGGGGAGACTGGGAAGCCACCCTAGAATATAGGGAATTGGTGTGGCAACTTAGGCTGAACGCAGGAAGCTGGCCTGGGTTAAATGATACCATCAGCATTAAACTAGTTTTAAAACTAAGAAGGGCCAGATTATGATAAAACACTAAACTTATAATATTTAAACATCTATATATTTTAAATGGAGAAGCACTTGATACACACACTGATTTACCTATATTAACTTTCAATTACTAGAGTAGGATCCTGTTAATAACTCCCCACAAATAGATTTTCCAACAAAGGAATTCACAGCACAGACCATAATGAAATTATAACAATATTAAAGTCTTTTAAAATGTAGTATCTTTGAATGTACTTAACATACTTCATTAATTAGGTGGGCATGGAAACTATGCAGTTTGAACATTTATTTTATTTTATTGCAAAGAGTGAAAACTATTTCATATTTTAATGAAAGTGTTTTATGCATTTGTTCATGTATTTTCACATTTTAAAATGATGGTCTGTAATTGAATAACATTCTAATTACAAAATTGTCTTAATTGTTAATCAATGTAAGCAACTATTTAAACTGGTGCTTTACATGCTTTTACCAACTTGAAAAAGCTCAGAACATCCAAGCGAAAGCGCTTGTGATACGTGGTGTTAGTTTTTTGTTTGCACACAATAAAAGACCAGTTTTGGATTTATTTAAAGTTGGTGGCTCAGCTTCATGGTTATAACTCTTGTTCCTGGTTCCGTTTTTTGAACTGTCTTGGTTTAAGCGTTGTGAGTGCGTCATGGCTGCGGAAGCGGATGCCTTCAATCCGGTGGAAACACCAGAAATCCTAAGAACTGTTGATCCAGAGGCACCGGTAACTCGAGCGGAGTTTAACGGTGTTTTAGCAGCATTGGCTGAGATAACTAAGCTCCTGAAGGGAGCTCAACCGGAAACTGACATAGCGTCAGCTAACCAGCAGCACGCAGCACAAAATGCTAAAAGGCTTGGCGGAGCCTGCTCGGATACAAATGGCTTGGTTTCCACAACACCTAATGGATTTAACACCATTTTGAACACAAGGACAAACATTAATGAAATTAACAGTCGAGCGGACCGGCTGGAAGAAACGGAGAGGTCCAGGTCTTCAAAACGGAAAAGAGGCAACAACAGCATAAAGATTTTTGTTTTACTTAACTGGGTAGAACAACAATTTTCATTTAACAAAGGTACTGTTTATTCAAACAAAGTAACTATCATTGAAAATGAATTTGATGAATTCAAAAAGAAGCTTTATGCTTTAAAAAATAATCAAATTGAAGTTGATTATTTAAAAGAATGCGTAAAATTAAAACGCATTCCAAAAGGTTTGAGACTATTTAAATTTCCTAATAATGTGCAAAGTGGAACACCTTATTATTTTAAATTGTGTGACATTTTCAATAGGGCAGGGGTTGAAATGTTGGGTGTTATGATAGAGGAATACGAAGCTAAACAGAACATTCTTACAAATGACTTACATACGCTGAATAATAATATTGTTACTGATTCTAACTTTTCCGCAGTAAAAATCGAATACAGTAAAGTGTTTGATGATGTTGACACATTTTGTAATAAAGTGATTAACAGGAAAATGCGCAAGCTTGAGAGGGATTTAATTGAATACAGGGAGGGGGTGGCTTACCCCTTACACAGATCATTTAGGGCTGAAAATCAGAATGTGAATAAGGAAGGAAATGAAGCTCAAAACAACTGGGGGGAGGAGCCATTACGCAGAAGTGAAAGGCTAGCTGGTAAAGAACGAAAAGGGTCTACACAGGATTTTCACCAGCATCCAGGGAGAGCAGTGGGGTGGAAGCAGAAACAACTACCACCACGTCCCTGGAATACTTAGGCACACTGGAAATCCATGACTCAGTAAACACTGGGGGGACAAATTTTGTTGCAAGTAACAAAGGAAAAAGAAAGAAAAAAAGAAAAATGCAAATGAGACAATCTTAAGCACACTGCAAGGGGCATGCAGGCTACACACTAAATCTAATTTTACTATCTATAATTATACGGATGTAGCACTTAATGACATTGCTTTTGATGTTTTCACTAAGGGCTTACATTTTGTCCCTTTCAGAAATTGTAATATACCACTTACTTTAATAGATGTAAAATTGTTCACTAGAAGCCTTAACCTACAACATTTATTTAAACAACAAATACACACACCCCCCGAATTGGATAGGAAAAGTTTATTCAACCCTCCCATGCACTTACTAATCAAACTTTTGAACAACTAGTGGAAAATTAACTCAGGAGTTTAAAATTTATTCAAAATGATAAAACAAACCTAAAACAAATTGAATTTGATTTTATTGAAATGTTAAAAGGGAAAACATAAGAGTGATGAAACCGGACAAAGGGGGAGGTATTGTGCTTATGTATGAGAGCAATTATGATGAGCACCTCCACCAAATGCTTCAAAATGACGAACAATACGCAACGGTTTCTAGGAATGAAGTTAATATATATTGGTCTAAGATAAAGTATTGTTTGAATGACTACCTACTGCAAGGTGTCATCAATGAGAAATTATATAACTTTTTGCATGTTCCGAAACCAAAGTCACCAATAATATTTGGAATTCCAAAGACACACAAGGGACTTGATCCTTTGGCATTTAGACCAATAGTGGCAGGAAGTGGTAGCATAACAGAACCTTTATCAAAATTCATTGATCATGTGGCAAAGAAATTTACCTGTTTGTTAAGGTATGTGTGTAGGGATTCATGGGAGTTTTTGCAAAATGTTCCTTGCAACAACTTTGAACCAGATCTATTAATGGTAACAATTGATATCAAAGATTTATTTCCAAGCATACCCCATGACATCGGACTCCAATGGTTTAGTGAATTTTTTACTCAAGAAACATGTTTGAGTGCTATCTTAACCAACTTAATTGTGGAATTAATGAGTATTGTATTGGAGAACAATGTTGTGTTCTTTAACGGAGAGTTATTTAAACAACTCAAGGGAGTCGCCATGGGGGCACCGTGTGCCACCATCTATGCCAATGTTGTATTACACAGGTGGGAACTTAAGAATGTATTTATACCCCCATGGGAAGAACACTTGTTGTTTTACAGAAGGTTTCTGGATGATATTTGTATTTTGTGGAAAGGAACATATGACTTACTCTCAGAATTTTAACACACATTAACAACTCGACTAGTTTCTTGAAATTTACACACACAATAGGGCTGCATGAACTCCATTATTTGGATGTGAATTTGTATAAAGATCAGGACAACAAAACCTTCCAGTCAAAAATTCATAGAAAGGCTTCATTCTCTAATTCCCTTTTACATTTCCAAAGTGCTCACCCTTTCTCACAGAAAAGGGATTCTTAAAGGGCAGCTAATTAGAGCATCTAGGATGTGCAGTACAGATGGTGACTTCAAGTGTGAAGCTCAGGTTCTGCAAAAAATGTTCCTAGAAAGAGGCTACCCTTTGGATCTATTTCAAACATTACATAGGGAGGTAGTTAGCAAAAGAAATTCATTATATTACCCATTATTAGGAAAGGGTCCTATACTAAATCAAACAACCAGCATGAAGGGAAATGAGTTTATTGGACCTAAATTCATTTATACACATTGTGGCCAAGCAAAAGAGATAGAAAGGACTATCAACAAATTTTGGCCATTGTTAACAGCACATGAAGATTTTAAAAATGTTTTACCCACTAAACCGAGATTTATTAGGAAAAAGGGTGTTAACTTAAAAGAAATGTTTGAAAAGAAAAAAAGAAAAAACAACGACTGTACAAAAAAAGTAGGTACGTATAAGTGTGGGGCATGCCACCAATGTCATGCAATCTTGGATGATAAAGGCATTTATTTGCCTTCAAGAAAAATGAGAATTGAATCTCCCACGTATTTTACATGTAACTCAAGAGGAGTGGTTTATTTAGTGGTGTGCACGCTTTGTAAAAGTTTTTATGTAGGTAAGACAGAAAGGGAAATCAAGAAGAGAATGTATGAGCATTTTACGAAATATCCAAAAGTAAAGAAACAAATGCACTTTACAAGCATTCCCTTGTATGTCCGAACTACAATTTTAAATTTATGGTTCTTGAGCAGGTGAACCGTGATCTAAGAGGGGGAGACTGGGAAGCCACCCTAGAATATAGGGAATTGGTGTGGCAACTTAGGCTGAACGCAGGAAGCTGGCCTGGGTTAAATGATACCATCAGCATTAAACTAGTTTTAAAACTAAGAAGGGCCAGATTATGATAAAACACTAAACTTATAATATTTAAACATCTATATATTTTAAATGGAGAAGCACTTGATACACACACTGATTTACCTATATTAACTTTCAATTACTAGAGTAGGATCCTGTTAATAACTCCCCACAAATAGATTTTCCAACAAAGGAATTCACAGCACAGACCATAATGAAATTATAACAATATTAAAGTCTTTTAAAATGTAGTATCTTTGAATGTACTTAACATACTTCATTAATTAGGTGGGCATGGAAACTATGCAGTTTGAACATTTATTTTATTTTATTGCAAAGAGTGAAAACTATTTCATATTTTAATGAAAGTGTTTTATGCATTTGTTCATGTATTTTCACATTTTAAAATGATGGTCTGTAATTGAATAACATTCTAATTACAAAATTGTCTTAATTGTTAATCAATGTAAGCAACTATTTAAACTGGTGCTTTACATGCTTTTACCAACTTGAAAAGCTCAGAACATCCAAGCGAAAGCTGTGATACGTGGTGTTAGTTTTTTGTTTGCACACAATAAAAGACCAGTTTTGGATTTATTTAAAGTTGGTGGCTCAGCTTCATGGTTATAACTCTTGTTCCTGGTTCCGTTTTTGAACTGTCTTGGTTTAAGCGTTGTGAGTGCGTCATGGCTGCGGAAGCGGATGCCTTCAATCCGGTGGAAACACCAGAAATCCTAAGAACTGTTGATCCAGAGGCACCGGTAACTCGAGCGGAGTTTAACGGTGTTTTAGCAGCATTGGCTGAGATAACTAAGCTCCTGAAGGGAGCTCAACCGGAAACTGACATAGCGTCAGCTAACCAGCAGCACGCAGCACAAAATGCTAAAAGGCTTGGCGGAGCCTGCTCGGATACAAATGGCTTGGTTTCCACAACACCTAATGGATTTAACACCATTTTGAACACAAGGACAAACATTAATGAAATTAACAGTCGAGCGGACCGGCTGGAAGAAACGGAGAGGTCCAGGTCTTCAAAAACGGAAAAGAGGCAACAACAGCATAAAGATTTTTGTTTTACGAACTGGGTAGAACAACAATTTTCATTTAACAAAGGTACTGTTTATTCAAACAAAGTAACTATCATTGAAAATGAATTTGATGAATTCAAAAAGAAGCTTTATGCTTTAAAAAATAATCAAATTGAAGTTGATTATTTAAAAGAATGCGTAAAATTAAAACGCATTCCAAAAGGTTTGAGACTATTTAAATTTCCTAATAATGTGCAAAGTGGAACACCTTATTATTTTAAATTGTGTGACATTTTCAATAGGGCAGGGGTTGAAATGTTGGGTGTTATGATAGAGGAATCTGAAGCTAAACAGAACATTCTTACAAATGACTTACATGCTGAATAATAATATTGTTACTGATTCTAACTTTTCCGCAGTAAAAATCGAATACAGTAAAGTGTTTGATGATGTTGACACATTTTGTAATAAAGTGATTAACAGGAAAATGCGCAAGCTTGAGAGGGATTTAATTGAATACAGGGAGGGGGTGGCTTACCCCTTACACAGATCATTTAGGGCTGAAAATCAGAATGTGAATAAGGAAGGAAATGAAGCTCAAAACAACTGGGGGGAGGAGCCATTACGCAGAAGTGAAAGGCTAGCTGGTAAAGAACGAAAAGGGTCTACACAGGATTTTCACCAGCATCCAGGGAGAGCAGTGGGGTGGAAGCAGAAACAACTACCACCACGTCCCTGGAATACTTAGGAACACTGGAAATCCATGACTCAGTAAACACTGGGGGGGGACAAATTTTGTTGCAAGTAACAAAGGAAAAAAGAAAGAAAAAAAGAAAAATGCAAATGAGACAATCTTAAGCACACTGCAAGGGGCATGCAGGCTACACACTAAATCTAATTTTACTATCTATAATTATACGGATGTAGCACTTAATGACATTGCTTTTGATGTTTTCACTAAGGGCTTACATTTTGTCCCTTTCAGAAATTGTAATATACCACTTACTTTAATAGATGTAAAATTGTTCACTAGAAGCCTTAACCTACAACATTTATTTAAACAACAAATACACACACCCCCCGAATTGGATAGGAAAAGTTTATTCAACCCTCCCATGCACTTACTAATCAAACTTTTTGAACAACTAGTGGAAAATTAACTCAGGAGTTTAAAATTTATTCAAAATGATAAAACAAACCTAAAACAAATTGAATTTGATTTTATTGAAATGTTAAAAAGGGAAAACATAAGAGTGATGAAACCGGACAAAGGGGGAGGTATTGTGCTTATGTATGAGAGCAATTATGATGAGCACCTCCACCAAATGCTTCAAAATGACGAACAATACGCAACGGTTTCTAGGAATGAAGCTAATATATATTGGTCTAAGATAAAGTATTGTTTGAATGACTACCTACTGCAAGGTGTCATCAATGAGAAATTATATAACTTTTTGCATGTTCCGAAACCAAAGTCACCAATAATATTTGGAATTCCAAAGACACACAAGGGACTTGATCCTTTGGCATTTAGACCAATAGTGGCAGGAAGTGGTAGCATAACAGAACCTTTATCAAAATTCATTGATCATGTGGCAAAGAAATTTACCTGTTTGTTAAGGTATGTGTGTAGGGATTCATGGGAGTTTTGCAAAATGTTCCTTGCAACAACTTTGAACCAGATCTATTAATGGTAACAATTGATATCAAAGATTTATTTCCAAGCATACCCCATGACATCGGACTCCAATGGTTTAGTGAATTTTTTACTCAAGAAACATGTTTGAGTGCTATCTTAACCAACTTAATTGTGGAATTAATGAGTATTGTATTGGAGAACAATGTTGTGTTCTTTAACGGAGAGTTATTTAAACAACTCAAGGAGTCGCCATGGGGCACCGTGTGCCACCATCTATGCCAATGTTGTATTACACAGGTGGGAACTTAAGAATGTATTTATACCCCATGGGAAGAACACTTGTTGTTTTACAGAAGGTTTCTGGATGATATTTGTATTTTGTGGAAAGGAACATATGACTTACTCTCAGAATTTTTAACACACATTAACAACTCGACTAGTTTCTTGAAATTTACACACACAATAGGGCTGCATGAACTCCATTATTTGGATGTGAATTTGTATAAAGATCAGGACAACAAAACCTTCCAGTCAAAAATTCATAGAAAG
Organism: Protopterus annectens; assembly: GCF_019279795.1. NCBI lineage: Eukaryota > Metazoa > Chordata > Ceratodontiformes > Protopteridae > Protopterus > Protopterus annectens. The sequence continues at coordinate 1,478,990,623 of NC_056746.1, forward strand.
GCTTCATTCTCTAATTCCCTTTTACATTTCCAAAGTGCTCACCCTTTCTCACAGAAAAAAGGGATTCTTAAAGGGCAGCTAATTAGAGCATCTAGGATGTGCAGTACAGATGGTGACTTCAAGTGTGAAGCTCAGGTTCTGCAAAAAATGTTCCTAGAAAGAGGCTACCCTTTGGATCTATTTCAAACATTACATAGGGAGGTAGTTAGCAAAAGAAATTCATTATATTACCCATTATTAGGAAAGGGTCCTATACTAAATCAAACAACCAGCATGAAGGGAAATGAGTTTATTGGACCTAAATTCATTTATACACATTGTGGCCAAGCAAAAGAGATAGAAAGGACTATCAACAAATTTTGGCCATTGTTAACAGCACATGAAGATTTTAAAATGTTTTACCCACTAAACCGAGATTTATTAGGAAAAAGGGTGTTAACTTAAAAGAAATGTTTGAAAAGAAAAAGAAAAACAACGACTGTACAAAAAAGTAGGCACGATAAGTGTGGGCATGCCACCAATGTCATGCAATCTTGGATGATAAAGGCATTTATTTGCCTTCAAGAAAAATGAGAATTGAATCTCCCACGTATTTTACATGTAACTCAAGAGGAGTGGTTTATTTAGTGGTGTGCACGCTTTGTAAAAGTTTTTATGTAGGTAAGACAGAAAGGGAAATCAAGAAGAGAATGTATGAGCATTTTTACGAAATATCCAAAAGTAAAGAAACAAATGCACTTTACAAGCATTCCCTTGTATGTCCGAACTACAATTTTAAATTTATGGTTCTTGAGCAGGTGAACCGTGATCTAAGAGGGGGAGACTGGGAAGCCACCCTAGAATATAGGGAATTGATGTGGCAACATAGGCTGAACGCAGGAAGCTGGCCTGGGTTAAATGATACCATCAGCATTAAACGAGTTTTAAAACTAAGAAGGGCCAGATTATGATAAAACACTAAACTAATAATATTTAAACATCTATATATTTTAAATGGAGAAGCACTTGATACACACACTGATTTACCTATATTAACTTTCAATTACTAGAGTAGGATCCTGTTAATAACTCCCCACAAATAGATTTTCCAACAAAGGAATTCACAGCACAGACCATAATGAAATTATAACAATATTAAAGTCTTTTAAAATGTAGTATCTTTGAATGTACTTAACATACTTCATTAATTAGGTGGGCATGGAAACTATGCAGTTTGAACATTTATTTTATTTTATTGCAAAGAGTGAAAACTATTTCATATTTTAATGAAAGTGTTTTATGCATTTGTTCATGTATTTTCACATTTTAAAATGATGGTCTGTAATTGAATAACATTCTAATTACAAAATTGTCTTAATTGTTAATCAATGTAAGCAACTATTTAAACTGGTGCTTTACATGCTTTTACCAACTTGAAAAAGCTCGGAACATCCGAGCGAAAGCGCTTGTGATACGTGGTGTTAGTTTTTTGTTTGCACACAATAAAAGACCAGTTTTGGATTTATTTAAAGTTGGTGGCTCAGCTTCGTGGTTATAACTCTTGTTCCTGGTTCCGTTTTTTGAACTGTCTTGGTTTAAGCATTGTGAGTGCGTCATGGCTGCGGAAGTGGATGCCTTCAATCCGGTGGAAACACCAGAAATCCTAAGAACTGTTGATCCAGAGGCACCGGTAACTCGAGCGGAGTTTAACGGTGTTTTAGCAGCATTGGCTGAGATAACTAAGCTCCTGAAGGGAGCTTAACTGGAAACTGACATAGCGTCAGCTAACCAGCAGCACGCAGCACAAAATGCTAAAAGGCTTGGCGGAGCCTGCTCGGATACAAATGGCTTGGTTTCCACAACACCTAATGGATTTAACACCATTTTGAACACAAGTACAAACATTAATGAAATTAACGGTCGAGCGGACCGGCTGGAAGAAACGGAGAGGTCCAGGTCTTCAAAAACGGAAAAGAGGCAACAACAGCATAAAGATTTTTGTTTTACGAACTGGGTAGAACAACAATTTTCATTTAACAAAGGTACTGTTTATTCAAACAAAGTAACTATCATTGAAAATGAATTTGATGAATGCAAAAAGAAGCTTTATGCTTTAAAAAATAATCAAATTGAAGTTGATTATTTAAAAGAATGCGTAAAATTAAAACGCATTCCAAAAGGTTTGAGACTATTTAAATTTCCTAATAATGTGCAAAGTGGAACACCTTATTATTTTAAATTGTGTGACATTTTCAATAGGGCAGGGGTTGAAATGTTGGGTGTTATGATAGAGGAATACGAAGCTAAACAGAACATTCTTACAAATGACTTAAATATGCTGAATAATAATATTGTTACTGATTCTAACTTTTCCGCAGTAAAAATCGAATACAGTAAAGTGTTTGATGATGTTGACACATTTTGTAATAAAGTGATTAACAGGAAAATGCGCAAGCTTGAGAGGGATTTAATTGAATACAGGAGGGGTGGCTTACCCTTACACAGATCATTTAGGGCTGAAAATCAGAATGTGAATAAGGAAGGAAATGAAGCTCAAAACAACTGGGGGGAGGAGCCATTACGCAGAAGTGAAAGGCTAGCTGGTAAAGAACGAAAAGGGTCTACACAGGATTTTCACCAGCATCCAGGGAGAGCAGTGGGGTGGAAGCAGAAACAACTACCACCACGTCCCTGGAATACTTAGGCACACTGGAAATCCATGACTCAGTAAACACTGGGGGGACAAATTTTGTTGCAAGTAACAAAGGAAAAAGAAAGAAAAAAAGAAAAATGCAAATGAGACAATCTTAAGCACACTGCAAGGGGCATGCAGGCTACACACTAAATCTAATTTTACTATCTATAATTATACGGATGTAGCACTTAATGACATTGCTTTTGATGTTTTCACTAAGGGCTTACATTTTGTCCCTTTCAGAAATTGTAATATACCACTTACTTTAATAGATGTAAAATTGTTCAGTAGAAGCCTTAACCTACAACATTTATTTAAACAACAAATACACACACCCCCCGAATTGGATAGGAAAAGTTTATTCAACCCTCCCATGCACTTACTAATCAAACATTTTGAACAACTAGTGGAAAATGAACTCAGGAGTTTAAAATTTATTCAAAATGATAAAACAAACCTAAAACAAATTGAATTTGATTTTATTGAAATGTTAAAAAGGGAAAACATAAGAGTGATGAAACCGGACAAAGGGGGAGGTATTGTGCTTATGTATGAGAGCAATTATGATGAGCACCTCCACCAAATGCTTCAAAATGACGAACAATACGCAACGGTTTCTAGGAATGAAGTTAATATATATTGGTCTAAGATAAAGTATTGTTTGAATGACTACCTACTGCAAGGTGTCATCAATGAGAAATTATATAACTTTTTGCATGTTCCGAAACCAAAGTCACCAATAATATTTGGAATTCCAAAGACACACAAGGGACTTGATCCTTTAGCATTTAGACCAATAGTGGCAGGAAGTGGTAGCATAACAGAACCTTTATCAAAATTCATTGATCATTTGGCAAAGAAATTTACCTGTTTGTTAAAGTATGTGTGTAGGGATTCATGGGAGTTTTTGCAAAATGTTCCTTGTAACAACTTTGAACCAGATCTATTAATGGTAACAATTGATATCAAAGATTTATTTCCAAGCATACCCCATGACATCGGACTCCAATGGTTTAGTGAATTTTTTACTCAAGAAACATGTTTGAGTGCTAACTTAACCAACTTAATTGTGGAATTAATGAGTATTGTATTGGAGAACAATGTTGTGTTCTTTAACGGAGAGTTATTTAAACAACTCAAGGGAGTCGCCATGGGGGCACCGTGTGCCACCATCTATGCCAATGTTGTATGACACAGGTGGGAACTTAAGAATGTATTTATACCCCCATGGGAAGAACACTTGTTGTTTTACAGAAGGTTTCTGGATGATATTTGTATTTTGTGGAAAGGAACATATGACTTACTCTCAGAATTTTTAACACACATTAACAACTCGACTAGTTTCTTGAAATTTACACACACAATAGGGCTGCATGAACTCCATTATTTGGATGTGAATTTGTATAAAGATCAGGACAACAAAACCTTCCAGTCAAAAATTCATAGAAAGGCTTCATTCTCTAATTCCCTTTTACATTTCCAAAGTGCTCACCCTTTCTCACAGAAAAAAGGGATTCTTAAAGGGCAGCTAATTAGAGCATCTAGGATGTGCAGTACAGATGGTGACTTCAAGTGTGAAGCTCAGGTTCTGCAAAAAATGTTCCTAGAAAGAGGCTACCCTTTGGATCTATTTCAAACATTACACAGGGAGGTAGTTGGCAAAAGAAATTCATTATATTACACATTATTAGGAAAGGGTCCTATACTAAATCAAACAACCAGCATGAAGGGAAATGAGTTTATTGGACCTAAATTCATTTATACACATTGTGGCCATGCACAAGAGATAGAAAGGACTATCAACAAATTTTGGCCATTGTTAACAGCACATGAAGATTTTAAAAATGTTTTACCCACTAAACCGAGATTTATTAGGAAAAAGGGTGTTAACTTAAAAGAAATGTTTGAAAAGAAAAAAAGAAAAAACAACGACTGTACAAAAAAAGTAGGTACGTATAAGTGTGGGGCATGCCACCAATGTCATGCAATCTTGGATGATAAAGGCATTTATTTGCCTTCAAGAAAAATGAGAATTGAATCTCCCACGTATTTTACATGTAACTCAAGAGGAGTGGTTTATTTAGTGGTGTGCACGCTTTGTAAAAGTTTTTATGTAGGTAAGACAGAAAGGGAAATCAAGAAGAGAATGTATGAGCATTTTTACGAAATATCCAAAAGTAAAGAAACAAATGCACTTTACAAGCATTCCCTTGTATGTCCGAACTACAATTTTAAATTTATGGTTCTTGAGCAGGTGAACCGTGATCTAAGAGGGGGAGACTGGGAAGCCACCCTAGAATATAGGGAATTGGAGTGGCAACTTAGGCTGAACGCAGGAAGCTGGCCTGGGTTAAATGATACCATCAGCATTAAACCAGTTTTAAAACTAAGAAGGGCCAGATTATGATAAAACACTAAACTAATAATATTTAAACATCTATATATTTTAAATGGAGAAGCACTTGATACACACACTGATTTACCTATATTAACTTTCAATTACTAGAGTAGGATCCTGTTAATAACTCCCCACAAATAGATTTTCCAACAAAGGAATTCACAGCACAGACCATAATGAAATTATAACAATATTAAAGTCTTTTAAAATGTAGTATCTTTGAATGTACTTAACATACTTCATTAATTAGGTGGGCATGGAAACTATGCAGTTTGAACATTTATTTTATTTTATTGCAAAGAGTGAAAACTATTTCATATTTTAATGAAAGAGTTTTATGCATTTGTTCATGTATTTTCACATTTTAAAATGATGGTCTGTAATTGAATAACATTCTAATTACAAAATTGTCTTAATTGTTAATCAATGTAAGCAACTATTTAAACTGGTGCTTTACATGCTTTTACCAACTTGAAAAAGCTCAGAACATCCGAGCGAAAGCGCTTGTGATACGTGGTGTTAGTTTTTTGTTTGCACACAATAAAAGACCAGTTTTGGATTTATTTAAAGTTGGTGGCTCAGCTTCGTGGTTATAACTCTTGTTCCTGGTTCCGTTTTTTGAACTGTCTTGGTTTAAGATATGTGAGTATATACCCAGAGAAGGAAACAGACCTGTAGACACTTGCATCATCTGTAATCAACTAACAGGATGTGATGTGCTCCTCAGAGGAGGATTGCTGCTAAAGGTAACTACAATGTTTCCATAATATCCAGTGTTGTCACGTCCATAACACAAATATTTACATGAGAGCATCACTGTCTAAAACATATTCATAAGCAATAAGTAAACTAAATACAGTTCTTGGTACTTGGAGTACTGAATGCTCATACAGGCATGTCCACTAGTCAGCTACTGGTGTTTACTAATGTCAGCTTTGTGTATGTGGCCATCCTGGGGGAATGTAACCTCTATGCCATGTACACTGCCAAATCCACCTAAAACCATGCCCCACACATTGTTTGGGATGCAGCTACAGGGGTAAACTGGAAGGCAGCCCAGTCTACAGCCAAGACTGGACTGGACAGTCATGAGGTGTAGGTTAACATATGCATCTCATCATCAAAACCAACACATACCCTTACCAGAACACAGTAAGAACACCCACACACACTACCAGAAATCACACACATTGACAGATGCTTCTAAGTATCAGCCAACCAAGTGACCTCCCAAGCTGGAAGAGACAGACAATGAAATACACAAACTGTATTACATAGTTTGCATAATTGTGCCAGACCTCAGAACACGTGGCTGGAATCATGCCCAACAGTACTCATTTGTGAATGCAAACTCTAGCACTATGTTATACACCAACTTATACGAGGACCTACATACTGTCAGCTGCCTGTCTGCCATGATTAGCCACATATCCATACACTCAGACCACCTTTTGAACTATACACATGGCTCTGGCATATTCCATGTTATTGTGCAGGACCTGTGATGCAGTAGTCTGGACTGCATGGAAATACATGTAGGAACTGTCAGGTCTTGTAGCCCATGCAGGTATGCCCAAGGCCTGGCTAGCATTCTGCTATTGGCCAGAATGATACTGCAGTACAGGGACAAACGGATTGTATTCCACAATTGTCTAGTGTAGTGGTGCAAGTCAAAGGGTATCCAGTATATGTCTGCCTGGGATAACATGGTTGACACACCATGACGCTTTGCCAGACAGGGCCTGCACCTGTCACCCCTGGGAATCTGAATACTGCCTAGGGCTCATGCTTCCCTTATAGTGCCTTCATCATGCACAGTTCAAGTGAAGGTCCACTGCTGTTACAGGGACAGCCAAGCAATAAACTGCAGGTCTCGCTACACAATGATACATGTCAGAAACACTATATGGACACATATATGTCAATCGCTAACATGGAGAACATATCTATGCAGTGGCTGAGACATTTTTGAATGCTCTGGAGAGCATACCTGCATGACCATGTTATAACACATACCTCACCTTTTGCCCATTATCCTTTATTGGAACACACGGGTTGCAGGTGTGTCCATATTCCTGAAGGATATGTACACCCCACACTAGTTGCACTTGCATAACTTCAGATGCATTATGCTGAGCAGCTACCTTTGTGCCAAAGTGGAATTCAAATTGCACCTTGTGACAGATCACCCACCATGCTGCGGATTTCCCAACTGTCATAATGCGATGTAATAGGGAAGATTACGTCTGAGACAGAAAACCATAATAATGACGACTCTCAACTATTCCATTATGAACTGGGAAGACTCCTCATGTACCAACACCTGCGCTCAATGCATGCTGGATTCTATCAACCCTAATGACCTGGATCACATTAGTCACACAAACAGGGCTAACAGTATGCTACACATAGTCAGTCTCCAATGCCAATGTTATGTTTCCTAAGAGCAAAGTGGTGACTGTCATGGCACCCATGCAGATGGACAATGCATGTGCAAATGCTGAATCCTACACAAATGAACCTTAAGCAGTCACATATGTGCAGCGATTGTGCCATTGAAACAAAACCAAGATTCAACCAAACATAAACAAGAAGGCAAACTGGTGGTACTATGCTTTAAACTGTACCACAGAAGGTAGTAACTGTTGCAAGAGTGAACACACATGAGTGTAGGCGATCCCTGGTCAGCCTCAGTAAGATGCAGATACACCATATAAAACCACACAAAGCTACTGTGAAACTAATCAGCCACATATTATGAGGCGAAGCACAGAGCATTCTATAGCTGTGTCATTAATCGTAATGGCAACGACAAGACCTGCCATGCTCCACAGCACTATGGCATGGAAAGTACTGCACCTACAGAAATAGCACCTGTTCATCCAGATAGGGTCTTGGAGAACCTAAACCCACTCCCACCTCCCCGCCCAACAGGTACACTTAGTAATATATCCATGTACACTACAGGGCCCCTATAATAACAACTATGCAGATACAAGCTGCACTCTCTAAAGCCATACATACAGCTTTCATGGGACCTGTCAACATCACAGGGTGTATCCTACACAAATGTAAGAACAATCAGCTATCCACATACACATCATGTTCAATCATAGCTACATGTCAGGCTGTGTACACATCGAATGGTGCACAGCAACAGTTATCACACCCCACAAAGGGGGAGACACCACTGATAATGGGAAATAGTGTACAACTACCATGCTGAGTCTGGTCTGTAAGGCCATGACTCGTGATCAACATATTTGATGTACTCAGTACAGATGTAGATGACAGTAGGGTTGATTCACACTGCATATCAGGATAGGACACCATCACAGATACTGTGTTCCAGCTACACTCAGTAAACTAGGTGCATATTCCTATGTTACAGGAGTGGTGGCAACTGGACTGCTGGCAGAACCAACACTACAGAAGGTGTCTGACTAATACACGCACATCAAACCAGTGCCATCCACAGTAGTACAGGGTTCATTCCTGGTACTCCCCCTCTTTGTTATCTATACCACACAGACTAACACAGAAGGCATCAGCCTATTGATGTTTGCAAATGACTATGAACTAGGAGCAATAGTTGACTCAATGTGTGCTGCGTTCAACATACAGACAGGCAATTGAGTGTCAGATGTGTGGTGTGTGACATATGGCCACAATCTGACAGCTAAGTATTGCACTGTCATCCCCTATGTTACAAACCCTGTACCCATGAACTACCACCTAGGCAGCGGTCAACATAATGGCAACTGTGTATGTATAAGATGCAGCTGGACAGTAGTCTTTCCTTTCATATTTACTTCACCACACCAGTCAGGTAGTCATATATGGCACCCATAATCATGACAGGGTGCCATCCAGGAATATAGAGATAATTGCTCGGCCATACTCAACGCACATGTGACCCATAATAGATCACATATTTCCTTTAAGGGTTATTGCCCATGTGTAGATGGCCTACACTGCCCTTCCCAATCCCTAGCCCCACTATGTAGCATGCAGCCTACCCTGAATAAAGCCATGTCCAACCCAGAGTTGTTTGACATGCTACACTTAACACATCCTGATCCCAAATAAACACATACATCATGGACATCCACCTTTCAAGTACAAGGATCACAACATGCCTGACAGATCTCTGTGCCATACACTTAACATACTCTTGCCATACTATGCATCCCTGTCCAGCGAAGCTGCACATCGCCCCTCTCTATGACATGGTGTAATGACCACATGCCAAATATATCAGTAAACCTGTGGATCAGTTCTGTGGCACTGCTTGAACTGGCCACTAAAACTTACTTATCTGTTGCCTACAGCTAGGTAACCTGTCTTCCTTGGCTCATAAATGGCCCAGGGCATATAGCCTACTAGATCACTATGACCATACATGCTGTAGTTGATATCCAACCCTGCAAATACAATCAGGCTAGCTATTGTCCCATGTGTTACACATGTGCAACACAGGCAATACATGGCAGGATGCTACACAGCTGTACAGTGCCATGTAGATGCATATGGCAAAACACATACATGCTTGAAAGTCTGCAGGGTCACAGGTCATGTCCCTAATGGCTATGTATGACTATATATGTGACATATACACAGCATTAAGGTCAATTGCATTAATGTGAACACATCCAGGCATGTGCTGATAGGTAAAGACACCAGTACAGGCAAACAGACATGCCCAAGTCAAGACAACATCCACATGGAGTATGAGCAATGTCATCACATGACACACACATATATGGCGATAACATCACATCACCAGTAAGTGTCAAATGTGTGTGACTTATACATGTCAGTGGTGTTAGTGTCATGTAGATTTGCAAAAACGAATTTGTAATCTTAATAAATGTGATACACATGTATGTTCAGCTGTACTTCTGTACTGCTCTGTGAGTTACTGTGACCTGTCTCCATCATTATGTCTTCCAGGTATGCCACGTAGCAGTCTACCAGCATACACCCACTTGGAGAATGAGGTCCTCGTCCCATACCTCCTCAACAACCATACAACACTCTTCAGCCATATGCCAAAGGATGCACAGCAGCAGGATGCCCTGTGGGAGGTACTCCGCAGGAGGGCAAATGATGTTGGCGGTCACAATTGCACCTATCAGCAGGTGCGCTGGCATTGCACTGACCTCATAAGATGGGCGAAACAGCGTGCTAATGAAATTGCCAGGGAACAAGGTGCAACAGGTGGGGGGGCTACTCATCCAGCCCCCACTCACACGTACCGAGGATCTACTGGCCAACCTGGGGACACCTGCAGACCTCCATCCACAAGCCTTAGCTGGTATTGTGAAGGTGGGTGTCACTCTACCACCGAGCCTGGAGTTGCCTGGTAAGTCAGTACTGCACATATAACACAGCTATATTTCACATAGTTACATGTGTTACTGTACAATATGTAATGTAACATTATATGCAAGGCATGTATGCACACATGCTACATACTATAGTCTGCTACTCTATGTATGCATAGATGGGCATACTCCATAGTATAGTGTATTGTATTGGCTTATGTGCTAACATGGACATTGCACCCTGTAGCTATCACACTGGTGTGGATAATGATCTTTCTGCTGTGACACTCCTGTTTGGTACCTCTGGCATTTTGCAGCGACAGCAGCCTGTGTCAGGTGAGATTGTAATTATTTACCAGGCTTGATAATGCACAGATCATATTAATTGCATGCTGTCTGCAATAACACACGTACACATAATGTATGGTTGTCCTGTTAATAGACACTAGTCAGACCTGCAATGCATTACAGTGGTTACCCATGTGAAACAATTGAAGACTATATGAAACACCTACACTAAACCTTCCAAACTGTCATTGCCAGATGCATGGACAACTGTGAATACAATGGTGGAGGTGTGTTTCACTGTAGGGACAAGTACTACATATCAGCATTACACATGTTGGGAATACAAACAGTACTGTACAGAGAGCATATGTGTGCACATACTCTAGATGTGTTGGAGCTGGAGTATGACAGGCACACAGGATACACCCTTGTGGATTATACCCTTGCTATGAATGTCACACAATGTAATGTGCTATCTGACATGCCCATGACATGTAGTGGGCTGACTGCAACACTGCTCAACTATCCTGCAAAACATGATTCAAATCCCATACATACCACCCTGTGTCTGCATAACCCTGTCCTCAGTGGAGCATATGACATCTATGGGTGTATGTCATATGGGATAACACTGACATGCGAAATAAGATGGCCATCACAACCATTGGGCAGAATATGTGTACACATGGCCATGGAGGATGGCCAGAGACATGAAGCAACACACACAGTAGAAGTGATGTACATGTGTGTACACCCTGTTGTACATTGGCTCGACACAATACAACTATGGCCTTTGTGTAATGGTGATATTGCCGATGTGAAACACTAAACATCATACAGGCCTGTGCACAGCTTGTGTAGGCATAACATGAAACCACCACATAACATGTCTTGAACATCTTGAGTGTGTCACGACATGAACATCTTGAGTGTGTCACGACATGAAAGCATTCACCTATACAGTATCTGAATACATACATGTGTTGCACAACATACACATACAACCACATCAGGCCAGAGATACAGTACATTTACCTTGCTGTTGTCAGATATCACTGTCATGCCTGTTCCTCATGTGTGTGAAGTACACAGATGGCATGTGGGACATAGAGTACTGCTAAGTTAGCCATGTATGGGCATAGTTGCCAGGCATCAGTAATATGGTTGCAGATGTGCAGGGGTGTCATCCGTATACCCTTCTGTGACCTGTGTCACACATTCCACATTAGGGTTTAGTGTGTATACACCTCAGTGAATTGGGTCACATTTCACATTAGATATGTTTTGTATGTGAACATAGTCATGGCTATGAACTGTGTTAGTAACTCACACTGTATAGCAATTGTGAAGCCACATGATGCCCTGCAATGGCTATACACATCAGCTCAATGTGCAGTATGTCACTGCATATTTGTAGTGTGGACAGACAACATTGCGCCAGCTAAAGGCCCATGTTAGTATAACACGTCCCTGCATTGGGACACCATTACCGTACTGTAGATTGAAAAGGACACCATTGTGTTACACATGTATGCGTGTCATTCAACACATCAGCAGAAGACATGTCATACTACATGTGATTGACAAGGCCATACACCACACATCAGGCCGGTGTACTGTAAACTTGTGCTGGTCTGCAGCACCTTTGCAAAGTAGGGACAGGCATGTCAAACATGGTGTGTACAGCCACATGCACAATGTCTGTAGACTCAGCGCAAGGGTAGGTGGAATAATGTTGACAGACATGCACTGCTATGGGGGAGATATGCAAGCTAGAGCTCAGGCAAACATAATATTCAGTCGGCATTCCCTTCTGCTTATGTCCTCACACATAGGGGCGGTAGCCAAAACAAAGCATCAGTGGCAGATGTACAAAGGTCAGCGATGGTCTGTTAACATGTGGTGTATGTTGCACACACCATGGCAGTGTGGTGCAATGGTGCAAAGTGCATGCATTGCATTGCAGGTATGGGGCACAGGCTACTAACACAAATGGTGCAATGCAGGTATGTATGCTAACCACCACTACAATTGAGTAAGGTGCGTGCTGTCTGTTATAACACATGCGTGCTGTTGTGTACAACTCAGGGATGTATGATAACTACCACTATAATTGTCCAAGCTGAATGCCATCTGCCATATCACCTGCACGTAGTGTGTGTCTGTGTGTGTGTGTGTCTGGTATAACTTGTAATGTACAGTTCTTGTCTTCCCCTCACAGATGTTGATGTAGGTGCGTTGCCCTCCTGCGGTCCACCTGATGTTAATGTCCCCACAGACTCTAGCAGTGATTATGATAGTATGATTGAGGCAAAGGCCGGGTTGTCAGAGGCTGAATCTGTGCCATTGGTTGCCATTCCACCTGTATCCTCCTCAACCTCACACACAGTTCCCCTGCCTACATATACGCCATCACCACTGGCCATAGAGGAAGGACAGCTAGTGGGTGGTAGCACGGAACAGGGAACTGTGCAGACTATGGAAGGTGTGCCTGCACACCATGATCCCAGTCAACTGACTGGTGATGTCCCACACAGGCATGTTCCCAGCACTGCTCGTAGGAGGACCACTGGCCAACATGCACCTGCGAGACAAAGCACATCAGCTGGAGTCACCAGGCCCATGTTTCATGCTGTAATGGAGGCACAGGCACGTGCTGAATGACACAACAGGGACGGTCTGAGGCTTCAGAGGACTGCTGTCCATTCATTAACTGACAACATCCAGGCACACGCAAATGCTCACCATCATCTTGCAGATGTTTTGGATAGACAATTGGGTGACATGGTAGGAGTCCTTGACCATGGCATGTCAATCCTCGAGCATGGAATGTCTGTGCTGGAACATCTGGTGGGAGTGAGGCATCAGGCACATGGACATAGGCTAGCTACATCACCTATTGAAGGTCTGCGTGAACATGCTACTGCACATGCCCACTCCCATAGTGGCGGTAGCAGCAGCAGTGCAGCTGGTGCTGTGCAGTTCACACCATGACAGAGCAGACCACATGCACATGGTCCTGGATGGTCAACAGGGACACGATTCCAGTGGACATGTGTCATCAGACAGTACCCAATCTGGTAATATCCGTGCAACCCCTGGCAGGTGCAGGTCACGTGGCTGTGGCTGGACACTGTGAACTGTGAAACCTGCCTTGTACAGTCTGCAGCTGTCAATAATACCCCTGTGTAGGCCAGCCACATGCCAGAGTTGTGTGCAATGCATACACATAAACACCGGAAAAAAATATAGGGCACCTCAACACACACACGCATAACATCCACACATGCCCAATGATATCACAGGCCCTAACACACACACACACACACACACACACACACACACACACATGATGTCATCCAATGGTGCAGCCTAGGCCTCTGGCAAACATTATCACCCTGTGCATATGATGATGCCAGTGCCGCATCCCTGTCATCCACACCCTCGGTGCAGGGATATGCTCATATGGTCTGATCACAGGGTGAACATACTAAGTAGACAATTGTAGATTAATATTGCTGAGTAGTGTTGACAAGCAGCAGACATACCATGTATTACAGTTTTAGAATGCATTTTGTACATTTGACAGTATGTATCATGTGTAACAACACTAACAGCATGTTGATCTTGACATTCTGCCTTCCTCTTTCAGGTGTAGTTGCATGTGCTGGGGGATGCAGGTGTTTGCGGTTAGTGTCCCATATGTACATGTTGACTACTCACAGGTCTGTATGACAATACCTGCATGCACTTTGCAGCTTCCACATGACAGTTATAATCTCCCATGTTTCAATTATGTTTACTGATCTAATGCTCCAAGAGCATGATAGCTGTGTAGTAAGCTACTGTGTTCAGAGCCGTCACATCCATAGTGGGTGACATCACAGGTATAGTTACCTGGAGCGGGGAGGAGGTAAAAGAGTGGTATGGCAGATGACAAGGGTAAAGGCCAGTAGAAATAGAGGCTTCTCATTGGGAAGCAGTAATACCCACTGCCATGGCAGCATGCAAACACAGACACACACTCAGGGATTCACAGACACAGTAACTCACACTCTGACATGCACACACACAGTTGCCAGTGTTCGGATGAGAACTCCTGCCTATGTGCATATCATCATTATAGTACTACGCAATAACAAGACGTGCCACAGAGATTACACATGTACAGGTAGTTGGAATAGCCTAAGATCGAGGACATCGACAGGGATACTACAGTACAGTGAGTGTATGTGGGGATGGGGGTTCATCAGTAGGCTATGTAACAACAGATCACACCCCAGGGTGTACATGTTAATAGGCAGTTAGAATGCCCGTCTAAGATTGATGATATCAACAGGGATACTAGATTGCATTGAGTGGATGGGGCATTAACATTTCACTATGGTAAAATACAGCCTGACTCCAGGGACCAGACAGCCATACACACGGACAGCCATACACACACACACACACACACACACACACACACACACACACACACACACACACACACACACACACACACACACGCACACACACACACACACACACACACACACACGCACACACACACACACACACACACACAAACACACACACACACACACACACACACACACACACACATTGTGGCATTCACAAAGATATACACCTATGTCACACACATACAGACACTTGACATGTGTGAAGTTCAACCACCTGCCTATGCCTTTCTTTCTACACTTCACTCTATACTGATGTCAACAACAGTGTTCAGGAGAGTGAAAACATGTGGGATGTATTCCCAACCATATGTGACATATATGGACACACAAACACCCACACATGCCAGTATTGTGAATCAAACACCTACCTATCTCATGATAGGTATTACAGAAGTACAGCACTATCGCATTCACTACAAAGCTTACTGACTCTTTCCTTTGACAAATGTGCTGATATATGCACAATATATGCACAGGGGAGGTATTACTCTTACCGATGTCAAGAGGTTTGCCTTCAGTGTCACCCTTACTGCATTCTACATTGTCTGTCTTCCACTTCAGTTAACAAAACCTGACCTTAGCAGTTACACAGGTTATTGTAGGAATGGTTGTAACACACCAGTGAGCTGTCCACAGTAATCATTCATCGGCAAAGTAGCCCCACCACTTAGTAGTCATGTCCAAACATCTGTCCATACCTCATGTACAGCTTACTGTACTTTGAGCATATCATCATATACAGTTGGCAATGTTGAGCTGTATTGCAACAGCATGATGTACTAAGACAACAGTCACCTTCCAACATCAGACACTGCACACACATGGAATCTACACAAACATCAATACAAGTACACATATGTGGTCTACATTAGTAAGTGCACTAGCAGGTCAAAAGGATACATTCCACACCTTCCCCATGCCATGTGTGAAACATAGCCGAGCATTACACCATAATTCATATACAGGTAGGACACAACCACCTTCACCGAGTAGCCAAGTGTCCATATATGACAACACATATCAGCAAGACACACACAGCATTATTCCATGTCATGCTCCTACAAACTGTTACTTGACAGTGCCATGGTGAAGCCATGGTACTGTAATGGTCAACAGTGAGCATATCATATTTGCCACACACACCTCATGTTTACTGGAAGAGTGTCAGCAATGTGCTCTGTTAGGCTAGGCAGTACACTCATTCAAGCATATACGAAGTCTGTGGTTTGTAAACATCTCACCCCAGCACGTACTGGCTATTGTGGTACTACAGCTAATGTCCAGACAGCACACAGCATGCATGGCTTGCAATTGTTGACATGTTATATATGTACGAGCTGTGGCCACACATGACTGTACATGTCATGAACATATCACCTGTGACTACTCAGGAACATACAGAGCAGAGCTGGATTTCTCTGGGTCTGTCAATACAGGCCTTGTGTATGTCCTATGATCCTGTTATTTGGGTATGTTTGTAGGCATTGCATTAGGTGGACATGTCTAATGACATACATGCCACATGGGGTGTTGTATGATATGATATGATAGGTGTCATGGGTGACCAGTAGAGAGGGAATATTACCTCTGTTAACATAGATATCAAACCTTATGTACTGTTAGCATGCTATCTGCCATGTGCATGTGTGTAATGACTGTAGCCACCTGTATGCAGAAAGGATAATGAAAGGTATGGTAATGTCATTTATGTTGTATGAGTGTGGGATGTACATATCCAAGGCAGGTACAGTTAGGTCATATCCAACCATGAGGGTGTTGTTTACTGGTGAACAGCAACAGTCGACTGTTAATGCTGACAACATCCGAGGGACCCGGGTATGTGTACAACTGAGGTGGTTACAAACAGTGGTATTACTGCATTGCATAACACATTATGCAGCTGTGTCAGTACAAGGGTACTTTGCAAAGTTGATGTAGGCCTAGGTACAGTCCACCAATCAAAGGTTATCTGGTGGTCTACCATGCTATGTCATACCACATATGGATGTGTTTTGGCAGTCTGGAGACAAGGTGGTGGATGTATATGAAGATACAACCTAGAATGCAGCGTTTGCCACTGTCACCTGTACCTGGCTCATCTGTGATGAGTTATGTCAGAGTAGGGTTCTTTACATGTGAGTAGCCTTTATGAATATGTGGACACCACCACCTGGAATGGTCCATACTACTGTTATGGCCCACATGTCTGGATCTGAGTTATATGGTGGTAGTGCAATTGTGCACTACAGAGCCTTCAGCCAGGTGTTCCTCACTGCACAGATATCAGTATTTCCCAATGTAGGTTCTACATTGAGCAAATGGATTACTAAATCCACACATCTAGCAGTGGTTAGCATAAGCATCCAATGCAATTTTCTTGTAGGTGTCAGGGTGTTACTTCTGTGTGTAGGACATTTGCCTTGGAATGTGGCTATATGGGTAAATGCAACCTATGTATTATCCACACACACACACACATGAAACATGGATGCATGTGCTCTGTGTCGAAGGCTTGTCGTTCTGTCATGACTGCCCAAAATGACAGACACTGGACAACCTCATAATAACAGCAGGACATTGGCTCATTGTTTTGGTCTAGCAGTTGCCAGTCGTACCATGACATCACTGCGAGTGGCAGTAATGTGCTTGGTAGCAAATGCCTCATGTAAGGTGACGGACAGCAACAGGAATTGTGTATATGACCAATGTGAGATATACTTAGCGTAGCAGTCTTGCTAATAATGACAACTACTAACACAGCCAGGAGAGGTCATCTTGACAATTGCACCTCAGTACCATTACACAATGTGGCTCACAGTTTATGCTTGCACATGGCACTGTTCAACATATAATGCCACTGTCCACAACCTGCTATTAATGTATGCCTTTCAGGGCAGCAAGGTGTGTGACACATGCTGTAGGTAACATTCACTTGTGTGTCCCAGTTAATCTATTGTCTGTCACGTCCACACATGCATGATTGTGTATACTTAACATATATATATATATATATATATATATATATATGTCAGTTCGTCATGTACATGTATGCTTGTGTATCACTCAGCACAGACACAGATATATAATTTACGGGCCACATACAGGTATCAGTTAGTAAACCAGTATGATGTGCATATATACTGACAGGTAAGATGTACATAACTGTAAACCTGTGTGTTTACAATAGGAGTCCATTACAACATGTTCTGTAAATGTAAGTGTATGAGCATGCACACTGTGGCCTTCTGTGGTTGGAATCGGAGTGCATCCCAAACAGCCCTGTGCTACTAAGTGTATGAGCGTACCCACTGCCACCTTAGGAAATTTGAGTCAGTGCATCCAACAGGCCCTTTGTTACTAAGTGTGAGAGCATGCCCAGTATAACCTTGTGTAGTTGTAGTCATAGTACATCCCAAATGGCCCTGTGTTACTAAGTGTATGAGCATGCCCACTGTAACCCTGTATAGTGATAGTAGTTGCCCATTCCACAGATGGGCATACTCCAGTTCAGGTTCGTGCTGTGTTACAACTATACCTCTCAGGCCTACCTATGTGCTATCTGCAGATGATGTGTCTTGTTTGTGCATACAGGTTGCAATGGACACCTACTTTAAACACACAGGTTTATAGCTATGTATTTCATGACTGTCAGTCTCCCTGTTGTTGTCCACTATCTTAGAAGGGCATTCTGAGTGCCTTGAAATGTGTAATCTTTGTGGCACATCTCATAACTGCGTTGGACTGTAATAGTGATCTGTAGATAAGTAGGAGTTCTGATCCCACCACTGGCAAATGTGTGCGTGTGTTTCTGTGTGTGACAGCAAATGCCTGAGTGTGTGTGTCAGCAAATGGCTGAGTGTGTTTGTGTGTGTGTGTGTCTCAGAAAATGCCTGAGTGTGTGTGTGTGTCAACAAATGCCTGAGTGTGTGTGTCAGCAAATAGCTGAGTGTGGTTGTGTGTGTGTATTTGTGTCTGCATCCTGTCATGATAGCGGGTTTTGCTGCAGTCCAAAGAGATACCACCTTTTGCACTGGCCTTTATCCTTGCAAACTGCTAAAACTCTCTCTTGCCCCCTCCCCATTGCAAGTAATCAGTCCTGTGATGTCACACAGCTCAAAAGTGGAATCAGAGTAAGTGTAATTGTATGTGTTCTGTGGCACATACCCCAACTGCATACCTCTGTACTAGTTACCTTTACATAGGCAAGATGTGTATGCACAATACTGGCAAGTGTGTGCATGTTTCTGTGTGTGACTACCCTGTAGCCAGGCATACACATGTGTAATGTCTTTTGGCACACCATGGTAGCCATCTGTGGTGACTGGTATATACAAAGTATTACATAGTTAGGAATGGTAAAGCATACACAGTCAAGCAGTGACACAGAAGTGGTCACCAGGGTGTAAGTCCATACCCATCATTCCTCCACCCAAACTCCACAATCCCCGGGGTAGATTACATTAGCCATCATTCCTCACCCCAAACTCCACATACACAACAATCATCCCTTCTCTGGTGAACTGAGTAAAATTTAAATGTTATAACACAAGAGATGCCTCTGTTTTGTGTACACGTTAGTTCCTATGGAACCCTTCTGTGTCACAAAGGGTGTTCAGACATGTGGAGATATATATATATATATATATATATATAGATATAGATATGGCTATAGTTGTGTCTGTGTATATGTATATATATATATATATATATATATATATATGTGTGTGTGTGTGTGTGTGTGTGTATACACATCCCGTGGGTGTGTATATATATATATATATATATATATATATATATATATATATATGTATATATATATATATATATATATATATATATATATATATATATATATATATATATATATATATATATATATATATACATACATATATATATATGTGTGTGTAGTTATGACAGTTGAACAGATGTAGACTTGTCTTTGTTGTTTCACAGAGTAAAGTACATTCAAGGGTACTGTACATATGTTCACAAAGTGACTGCCCCATTTGTTTTCAGTACTGTGGAATACCTGTAGTAAGATGTGCATTATAAACTCCATGCAACATTTATACAACCCAGATGACTTAGTGGTATATCCAGTGACCTGAGTGTGCATGGTCCATCGTTCAAGATCTGCAAGCCTTGTTGATACTGTCAATTAGGACTGAATAAGGCAGTTATAAGCAGGTGTAAATGTGTTTTCATGACAGTAAGCAGCAGGTACACGCAGGTAACAAACTTGTACAACTCGCTGTACACTTGAAATGCCCTTCTTTGGCAATCCTGCTGATGTCACCCACCTATGAATATACCTCTGGGATTGCTGTAACCCAGTAACCTCCATGTCGTGTGCTGTAACTGTTTAATGCTGTAGTGTGATAAACTAGTTTTGGCAGGAGTTCTAATCACAGACAGGCCAACTGTGTGTGTGTCTGTCTGTCTGCCTGAGAAAAGAAACAATGCTTTTTAGAGTATGCACACTCTTTACAATTCACATACTCACCTTTGGCAATCCTGCTGATGTCAGCCACCTAGAAATACACCTCTGGGACTGCTGTAACCCTGAGTAATGCTGTAGTGTGATAAACTAGTTAGGTAGGGGTTCTATTCCAAGACATGGCTGTAACTGCTTAATGCTGTAGTGTGATAAACTAGTTAGGTAAACTAGTTAGGTAGGGGTTCTATTCCAAAACATGGCAGGTGTGTGTTTGACAGTCAGACCCTGTGTGGAGGTGGCTGTGAGTGTCTAACTACTGTACATGTTGGGGAGTGGATTTTGTAGTTTTCCTATATGGTGCCCATATTATATGTCACAATGTCCACCTCACAAGAAGTACAGATGTCAATCAGCCAAGGTACTGTGTTGGCAAACCATAACCCTACATCTGGCAAAAGGCCTGGTGAACAAAGTATGCAACCCTACTATTACCAGGAATATGTTCTGAACCCATGTGTCATACATAAACACACTTGCCTAGAATATCCCGCTATGTTGCTAGTACCCTGTACATTGATGACAGATAGTAGGCATGGTGTGATTGCAGTGGGCTGCAGAGGGCATGGCACCCTGTACAACAGTACAATAGGCAGATAATTGTGGACAATGTGCCTTCACTATGTTCCCCACTGGATGCCTGCAACATATGTGGTGCCATCAAATGTGATCCACAGAGGCCATACAATGCCTTACACACATGCCCTGTATAGACAGATGCCACTGACACCAGGGAATACCTGTATCATGCTATCAACGCAGGTGCAGGATAAACCTGCTGTCTATAAGCAAGTCCTGCCACACCAGGCCAGTATTGGCATATCTGAGGATAACAGTCTGTGTACACAACATGTGCCAGCTAAACCAGGTACATTTGTACATGTCACTGTACATTAGTGTGGGATGTGCACATCCCAGGCAATGTCCATGTCAAGGACTATTAAACACAGACATGGCATGCATTGCAAAGCAATGGCCATACACAATGGTAACCAGGATGACATGACAGTTCATACAATAGCCATCTTTGTGAAACATTGCAGACACTACACCCCTGTACCACACTGCACACCACTGTCAGGTGGCATGATGCTAAGGATTATCCCTCACCCAGCCTTGTACAGCCATCTTGCAGAGCCAACCACTACACACCCATGAAGCAATGCACACATGCATGTCAGTGCTGGCACCTTGTGTCTGTGTGTGGGGTATGATGCTCCCAACCACAGTCACACCCAATGGCAAACCAACTGATGTCAGACACTTTCACATGCCCTAGCCCATAGAACCTCCGGATATCCCCTGTGGTGCATGTAGTACCTGTGCATTACTGCAGTGTGGCACACTAAGTAGTTAGGAAGTGTATTTGTGGGCCTAGCAAAGTGTAGCAATGTGTCTGAGTCCCTCAGAGAGTGTGGTTGTGTTGACAATGACATCTGTTCATGTCGACAGCCATGTGTGCTACACCTAATGTATGTCTACTATATCTCTGTTGCAGATGTCGCTCACCAGCACACACATATATGTTCTTACTGCACACCAACATGTCAGCTTTGTGGCACACTGAGTAACTGCATGCACTTGTAATAGTAATGGCTAGTCAGTCAGGAGTTTGAACCCCTGTACTGGTAGGTGTGTGACAGATGATGCTTAGGTTTTAGTCTCCAAGCCCTTCTCTGAAATACTTTGTCTCTGTCTGTCCCTCGCACACACTCCCGGGTGGATGAGGAGTTGTACACCTGCTTAGCAGCAGCTTGTGTTTTGTAAATAATGGTCATGGTCAGGTGATGGCCTCTGCACCTATTGCAGTCCGCCTCTAGCTGATTGCATGTGGAACAGCTGTGGTGATGTTCCCATAGCCAGTAATATGGAAACACAGTATAATATCTAGGAACATCATGTTGGTGTTTGTCCATGACAGTCGCTGTGAGTGGAACCTGGATCTAGTGTTTGGTAAACAGCATCACAGATGATATCTGGATATTCCTCAAACAACATACACAGTGGAAAATAGCCATAAGATAGGAGGGTGATGTGTCAGACATGACTACAGCATGTAAGCACAGCTATGCTTCATTGAGACTACTGCCAGTTTAACAAGTTGTGTGTGGTAATGGCTATTCTACATGTTTTAAAAGTGACAAGACATTGCTCTGTTTGTGAGGGAGCCCCCATCTGTAGGGCCACCTATGGACTGGTCAGTGTGTGGAACCATTTGTTTCCTGTGTTACTCACTGAACATACATCTGTGAACTGCAGAAGCATAGTGTGAGGATTGCAGTCAGTACATGGTGATAGTGATGAGAGTTACTGCCATTGCATCCCTGATTGGACATATGTCACATGAAACAGTGGTATGACAGTCACTGTCTGAGGTTCTCAGTGACATGCCAATAATGGGCCACCTGTCATAGCTGCACTCACAAGTCTTCTACACTTTGTACAGATGTCATGCAGTATATATGCATGTGTTGTGCTCCCTCTGCAAATGTATACCATCTGTTGGGTTGGGTTGATGGTCATATCTATGCATGCTGTTATAAGTAATCCTGAATGTTGTTGACTATTACTAAGCCATATCTGTGTTAAAACTGCAACACCATAGGCTGTATGGGTTTGGAGGTCTTGCAGAACCTCTTGTCCCACTTCAACTGGCGGGCACAAGCACATCTGGGGCCCAGCCTTGGACCTCCACCTCTGTTGGCTATGCACCACATTCTGGTGGAACCACCACTGAGGATGGGGCTTGTCC
Source organism: Protopterus annectens (assembly GCF_019279795.1). Taxonomy (NCBI): domain Eukaryota; kingdom Metazoa; phylum Chordata; order Ceratodontiformes; family Protopteridae; genus Protopterus; species Protopterus annectens. The sequence goes on from NC_056746.1 coordinate 1,479,014,025, forward strand.
CCCCTGAGAGCAGGTCCAGACAGGAACTTGTCCTCTGTCATACAGTCCCGGACGTGGTGCATAGGGGGCTCAATAAGGGGTTTTGAGGCCAGATACACCAGCTCAAGGGCAGAGTGTCACATTTATAGGGTGAGCCTACCCCTCCTAGACAGCCCCCAGCACAGCCACCTTTGCGGCCATTTGGTGCAGTGGTGGCTACCCATGACTGGGGACCTCCGTCCCACTGTTTCCATCTGGGGGCTCATGGGCTTGTGACTGCCAAACACCCCTCCCTGTCCAAGGTATATCCCCCCATATGTGTCATATACTGACCCTGTATGATGTCTTGTCTGTCATCCTACCCAACCTATCCTCCACGAGCATACCTACTCTCCTCCCCCCACATCCCACTCTCACCCTACGGAAACAAAAGGCCAATCAGTTCCTAGAACAACATTTGCCCCATACATAGCTGTCCTTTTCACATGTGTCCACTGGACACATAACCTTTTTAATATGCATCACAACATACTCCAGTTGTTCTCACCCCTGTCTCTCAGGCACACGATACTGGTATGCACATGACTCCTAAAGGTTCCTGGTACATGTGATGCAGATGACCCCATTGTACACACAACACTACCGGTCCCTCTATGGTTACCCCATTGACCTTTTTCATGATGATGATGTCACACACAGCAACTTGTAAGAGTACTGTTCTCACATAACGATTGGACAGGAACTGTTGTGTTAATGTTAATAAAATGCACAGAGCAATGTATTTGGCCAATGTACAAATGTTTGCGTGTATTAATGACACATGTCTGTCTGAGGGAGTCTTGATATTATATAGGACAACACCACTACATAATACAGGCATTGCTGGTGTTTCTCTTTTCATTCCTTTGTAATACATTGTTGTCACATAGGATGTTCTTGATATATCTATATATATGCATGTATATATATCTGGACATAAACACACACACACATACATTTACATGATGGAATACATTTCCTGTACTGTTGAATGACTGTGCTGGATGATATGTTTGTGATAACATCCGATGTCTGTATATCTGCCATGGCTTAGTAGTAAATCACATTAGCTGTGTGTGCAGGGTCCTAGTTTCGAGCCTTGCAGAGGCCATTTATTTTGTTGCTGGGCAGAACAAGGCCGTTGGATATGGAGTGATTAAGGCACATTAAAGCAGTTGTGGGCAGGTATGCGTGGGTTTGCATGGAGCTAAGCAATGCTAACCTCTGGTTACAATTTCTTACACTCAGTTAGCCTCTACATTGCTTCGCCAGTGTAATACTAGCATACCGGTGGCCAAACAGGCTTACACCCGCTTGCTCCCACACTTACAAATGCACTGCATTTGGTGTTTTCATCTGACACTCACACCCATGGGTGGGAGTGAGGACTACGATATTACCTTGTGATGCCTATTACATCAGATTACATGCCTACAGTATCGGAAATGGCTGCCCATTAGGCGAAAGCATGCTGTTCGACTGTACGGAATCCGCAGCCTGTCCAGAGTTTGATTGATATTATTGGTGTGTTCCTGCTACAATCTGCACCTGTCTGGCTAATACATTGGAACTGACACTCTTCAATACAAACAAGTAATTGGGTTTTGGAAACCACATCCTTCAGCCGAGTCATGCTACTGCATACCTAATATTCTGTCATCTTTCTAAGGTTGTAAGTGGAATATGTGCTTTCTGTCCCTATCAAACCTCTCAAACGATTGGGGACAAATATCAACTGAATCAGGGACTCGTCCTAACAACATCAGGGACACATTTAAAATATTAGTGCTATTAACCTGACACATTGACAGACTCAGAGCATATGAATTCATACAGATTTTCTGAGGTAAATGATGTTTATAACTCTTAATTGTTGTCATTATTCATTACGTGTAATTCACCACCTTTCCTCCAAATGTCACTAGTTTTAGGAGAGATTAAGTGGGGCAGAGTTAGAATTTGAGTCAAAATCAGGGACATCCCTGGAAATCGGGGACAATTCAGAGGTATGGTCCCTATTTGTTCCCCCAATGGTTTATGTCCTGTCCAGTGGATTTGCTCTTAGGGGTTGAGAGGTATGGGTGTAAGCTATGCCCATTTCGGAATATTACTTACATCCCGAGGCAGTCCTAATATGCCTGCGCTTGCCAACACCTGCACGCCTAGGCCCATAATTGCATACTCATAGTTCCCCCACCTGCCCTCCTCTACAACACTCATCCTTACTGTGGGTGTAGGTAGGGTATAAACACACCACTACACACTGCCCTCTCTTCACGTGTCGGGACACATGTTGTATGTTGTGTCGACCCATGGGTTATCAGACTTGCACAACCTACTGGTCCATATACGTCTACAGCCTGGTTTGATGAATAATTACAGGGAATGACTCCAATGATCATTAATTTTTGGGTGTCCCACAAGGGACATTGATGGCTTTATTTCAAGGTAAGACCTGGTAGGCCTCTCCCACTGGTAGTATCCTGCCGGTGGTCTGGGAAGCAGTGGTGTGTTTACTTTTATTGTGTGTCTGTATGTCTCACCAACCTAGCTGGGGGGGGTTGATGCTTTGTGTTACATGTTTGTTTATTGGACCCCTCACCTCCATATGAATGGCCTGTGAACATATGTAATTTGTAACTGCTGTATCATATCCTAGCTATATACATGTGACATGTGTATATTTACAGTCACACACACACACACACACACACACACACACATATATATACATATATATATATATATATATATATATATATATATATATATATATATATATATATATATATATATATACATTACTATATACAGATATATCTGTATATGTATGCACATGTATATATTTATCGGGATCAAGGGGAAAATAATAAAATGAACCTAATATAAGCATTCTAACTAAAAGCAGTATTTTGCCATGCAAGTCAATGGCAGGCTGAAAACAACCTGGTCAGTGAGTAATGGTTGCTAAGGGGGAGGCTCAGTGTGGGACATGTAACTATGCATTAGCAGGCAATCCTATGCAAATGAGGTGAAGGATGGTGAATCCCAGTTCTCCCCAGGGTATGAGGCAGGTCCCAAGAGAGTAAGAGTATAAATGGCTGGGTGCAAGACTAGGATATAGCTGACATCATGGGGGGTGTCAGGCATACTGTAAGTGGATTGGAGCCCTGTGGCACAGGATTGCTCCTAGCTTAGGACAGCTAAGCTAGGGGTGTGTCTAAACCTGCGTAGCACTCTTTACAAAGTGTAACGGGTGTGCGCACCGTGCACCAGGTTTCACAGGAAGAAAAAATAAGTTAAACCAGGAAATAGCAGCTCTGTGCACATTTGAGCACTCCGTTTGCTCGGCACACACACGGGCTTAAACGGGGAGGCAATGGGTAGGGAAAACAGCAGTAGGAAGGTAATCAAGGAGAACTAGCTGAGCTGACAAATGAAACATATCAGAATCAGCCAATTACACAGACAGCAGACCAGCCCAACCCAGAAAACTACTTTAAACAAAGCAAACATTTTCCCCTCTGTTTTTTCCACACTCTACACCATCGGTGTGTGCAAGTGGGGAAATTTTAACAAACAAACCTACAAAATGAGAAGGGCTGCAGCAGGCAACATAGAACAACACGTGCAAGAGGCTGAGCGTGGTGAGGATGTAAATGCTGCCGAACACCCCACAGTGAGGAGATGGAGAAGAGTGTACAGACCCAGGGTAACCTACCAGGGGCTACATGAGCTGGAGATAGTGGAGCGCTATAGGGTGGACAGAGACCTCCTATAGCAAATTGTTGAGCTGTACCAGCCACACCTGACACACCAAACTGGCCGAGGGGAACCCATTCCAGTGGATACCAAGGTATGTGTAGGCCTAGGTATACTAGCCACTGGTACCTCCCAAAGCACAACTGGGGATATCATGGGGATCTCACAGGCATCAGCATCCAGAGTATTCCACCAGTTCCTGGATGCCAAGTCAGCACATGCCAATGAGCACATATATTTCCTCAACACACGTGAGATGTTGACCAGCAATATGAGTCTGTTCCACCAAATAGCAGAATACCCCGGGGTAGTGGGTGCTATAGACTGCACACACATATGCATCAAAGCACCACCTGGTGAGCAGGGTAGGGCCTACATCAACCGCAGGAGCATCCCCTCAATCAACTGCCAGGTCTTATGTGATGCTCAGGGCATTATAATGAATGTGTGTGCTGGCTGCTCTGGAAGCTATGACGATTCACACATATGGCATCCGATGTAGCTGTACCATGGATTTGCCAATGTGGACATCCCTATGGTCACCTAGTAGGGGATGCTGGGTACCCACTGGAGCCGTGGCTGATAACACCCATCAAAAATGCACACACACCTGAACAACAACGCCATAATGAGGTACACGCACAGGCCAGACATATAATAGAGCGTGTGTTTGGGATGCTCAGGTCACGGTTCTGGTATCTGGACACAGCTGGTGGAGCCTTACAGTATTCACCAGCTACATGTACCCAAATTGTTATGGCAACTGCTATGCTACACAATATGATCCTGCGGAAACAGCTGTAGCAGGAACAGCACGGGGCAGGGCCACACGCCCCCCCCCCCACCAATGCCAAGGCCTGTAAAGGCACAGAGTGACTTGGAGGAGGAACAACCTGAGCCTGCCCCAGTAGGCAGAAGGAGGCATGCCCAGTATGCCCTGGCCTTGGCAAAGAGACAACACATAGCATATGCACTGACACAGTAGGGACCCAGAGAATGACACCTCTCTCTGACTTGTACAGACAGTAAAAGGGATGCCAAACATGAAACTACCTGTGCTCGTCCATGTATAGGGTATGTACTATGTGCAGCCAACATAGGCAGCCCTCCAGCACCATCCTCAAGTCTGGCACACCCTCAAGGTAAGTCAATCAACTTACGAATTGCCAAATGGAGTAGAATGTGTTGTTACCTGTAACTATGGTCTGGATGTGAGCATGCAAGGGAATTGGGTGGCCGAATGTTAAGGCAGCAGACAGTAGATACCCATCGTGGCACCATGACATCTGTAACACATACTGGAGTCACCATAGTAGCCAGTACTACACAGGGTGACAAAACCCACTGCACGAAATGGGCTGAGTGAAATGTGTGTCCATAAGACACACACATGCCAGTCAGGAAGGTTCACATACCCAACAACAGTCTCAGTCAGCAGGACAAGTGTAGACAAACACAAACAAATGCTGTACTATGGCCTCTGAATGACCCCTATGGGTAACCCCTCCCCCAGGCCTAGACAGACTACAGCAGGCCAGGCAGTTGGATGTAAGTTGTGAAGGCTAGGATGTCAGAAACTAATATGTAGGTAATTAAAGCTAAGATCTGTAGTACACTGGTATGTCTCTAGCCAGCACGCTAGGTAAGACTACAAACTGAAATGGAGTACCTGACATACCAGTACAGTCCTAGCAAATGTGTCCAAGTGTCAGGTGTGCCCCCCATCCAACGTACACTTATAGTAATAGTCAGGTGTGCTCCCCCCACTCCTGTGTAGAAATGCAGAAACATTCAGGTGTCCCCCCTGCTATGCAGAAATGTAGCAACAGTCAATGCCAAATGACTGATGGATACCCTGCAGACACAGCATGCTATCTGTCAGTGTACAACACAAAGGTCAGCACCACAGTACAAACTACCTGGACTCGATCCACACATGCAATACAGATGGCCATACTGGGCATGTTCACTCACTTAGAGGAATGAAGGCAATGTCAGTCAACAACATACTGAAGGGTCATACTGGGCATGCTCAGACACTTAAACACATGAAGGCCATGTCTGAAAACACCAGTGGACCAGACATATCTGCCAGTCGCAGTTCTTAGTGCAGACACATGTCAGTATGCACCACTCCTGCCTTGCACACACAGTGGATAGGAATACAGACATATATGTAAGGACAACACACTATAATAAGTCAAAGGTAGGCGGACATAGATGTGTGGAAGAGGGTGACCATGACAAGGAGCCATCCAGGCCTGTCACACTCAGCACACAGACAAAGGGCCCCAAACACATATGGTGCAGATGTCACTCACTGCAGATACTAGCCACCAGTATCTGTCAAAATGACAGACTATGTAGTGCACATGTCAGCTGTGCAACATGACTGTACAAGGAAGTAGTCATCTTGTACCTGTATATACGTACCTGTGACATATGACCCCATGTGCGCCCGCATGTGGCATGTCAACCCCTACATAAATGGGTTATGGCCCATGCACACACTGCCCTCCCCATAGCAGTATTATGACAAGCCTGCTGAGGTCATCCAATGTGAAATACACCTTTGGGAGAGCTGTAGCTCAGTAATCCCCATGGCGTGTCCCATAACTGTGTACTGCTGTAGTGATAAACTAGTTAGGTAGTAGTTCTAACCTCAGACTTGACAACTGTGTGAGTGTGTGTTTGTGTGCGTGTCTGTCTGTCTCTGACTGTGTAGAAAGAAATGCTTTTTAGGCTACTCACACTCCATACAATTCATATACTCAAATTTGGCAAGGCTGCTGATGTCACTCACCTAGAAATGCACCTCTGGGAAAGTTATATCCCAGTACTCTCCGTAGCATGTTCTGTAACTGCGTGCTGCTGTAGTATGATAAAGTAGCTAGGTAGGTGTTCTTACCCCAGACCTGGCAACTGTGCGTCTTTGTGTGTGTCTGACTGGGTAGACAGTAATGCTCTTTAGGCTACTCACACTCTGTGCAATTCATATACTCAACTTTGGCAAGGCTGCTGAAGTCACTCACCTAGAAATACACCTCTGGGAAGATTATAGCCCAGTAATCTCCATAGCACATCCTGTAACTGCGTACTGCTGTAGTGTGATAAAGTAGTTAGGTAGGTGTTAACCCCAGACTTGGCAAATGTGTTTGTGTGCATGTCTGTCTGTCTCTGACTTAGAGAGCAATGATTTTTAGGCTACTCACAATCCATACAAATCATATACTCAACTTTGGCAAGGCTGCTGAGGTCACTCACCTAGAAATACACATATGGGAAAGTCATAACCCAATAATCTCCATAGCACATCCTGTAACTGTGTACTGCTGAAGTGTGATAAAGTAGTTAGGTAGGTGTCCTAACCCCAGACTTGCCAACTGTGTTTGTATGTGAATGTGTGTGTCTGACTGAGTAGAGAGCAATTCTTTTTAGGCTACTCACACTCTGTACAAATCATATACTCAACTTTGGCAAGGCTGCTGATGTCACTCACCTAGAAATTCACCTCTGGGAAAGTCAAAACCTAATCTCCATAGCGTGTCCTGTAACTGCATATGCTACTGTAGTGTGAGAAAGTAGTTAGGTTGTTGTTTTAACCCCAGACTTGCCAACTGTGTGCGTGTGTGTGTGTGTGTTTGCCTGACTGAGTAGAGAGCAATGCTTTTTAGGCTACTCACACTCCATACAAATCATATACTGAACTTTGGCAAGCCTGCTGATGTCACTCACCTAGAAATACACCTCTGGGAAAGTAATAACCCAGTAATCTCTGTAGCGCATCCTGTAACTGCATACTGCTATAGTGTAATAATGTAGTTCAGTAGATGTTTCAACCCCAGAACTGGCAACTGTGTGTGTGAATCTGTGCATCCGTGTGTCTCTGGCTTTGACTGAGTAGAGAACAATGCTTTTTATAGGGTACTCACACTACTTAGAATTCATATACTTAACTTTGGCAATGCTGCTGATGTCACCCACCTAGAAATACACTTCTGGGAAGGTTGCAGCTCAGTAATCTCTATAGCACGTCTTGTAACTGCGTACTACTGTAGTGTGATTTAGAAATGTGGTAGGGTTCCATCTCCACCCATGGCAGTTCTGGATGTGTTGTGTGTGTTCCAATGTCTGTGTATGCAGCAATGCATTATAGGTTACTCACTCACAGTACATTTCAAATGCCCTACATTGGCAATCCTGCTGATGTCATTCATTGTGAAATACAACTTTGTGGAAAATGTTCTGTAGTAATCCCTGTGCTGCGACCTATAACTGCTCCATGCTGTAGTGTGATATAGACCTTGGTCAAGGATTCAATACCCATGCATGCCGGTTGTGGATCTTTTGTGTGTGTCTCACTGTCTGTGCAGGCAGCAATGCATTTTAGGTTAGTCATTTGCAGTACAGTTGACATGCCCTAGTTTGGTTATCCTGCTGATGTCATTCATTGTGAAATACATCTTTGGGGAAGAAGTACTTTGTAATGTCTGTGGTGTGTAGTAAAACTGCGTAGTATTGTAATGTAATAAATTAATTAGGTAAGGGTTCTACTCCCAGACATGACAGGTGTGTGTGTGTGTGTGTGTGTGTGTGTGTGTGTGTGTGTGTGTGTGTGTGTGTGTGTGTGTGTGTGTGTGTTTGTAACTCATATCCTGTGTAGAGGTGCTTGTGAGTGTGTGACACCTGTTGGCAATATGGAGGGGGTTTTGCCTCTTTCTTTTATGGTGGCCTTACTATATATCACAATGTCAACCGTACAGGGATAACAGATGTAAATTAGCTGAGATGCAAACCATACCCATACATGTGACATTAAAGCCAGCCAATCACAGTTGGCAACCCCACTATTACATAGAGCACACACTCAACCCATGTGTCATATGTGCAGACATGCCTAGGCAACAGCCAATATGTGGGTAGTACACTGCATATTGGCCACTGATAGTAACTATGCAGTGATAGCAGTGGGCTACAGAGGGCATGTCATCCTGCCCATCTGTCCAGTATGCACATACATGCAGACAGTGCACCTCCACCATGTTCCTCAATGGACACCTGCACCACCTATGGTGCCTTCAGATGTGACTCACAATGGACATACCATGCCTGACAACATGCCCTGTATGGACAGATGACACTGACATCAGGGAATGCTGTTAGCATGCTATCAATGTAGGTGCAGGGTAAACCCGCTGCCCATTACCAGTTCCTGCCACAGGTGGCAAGACTGGCACATCTGATGATAATCTGTGTTCACAACATGGGCCAGACATCCCAGGTACAGTAACACATGTCACTGTACATGCATGTGGGAGGTGTGCACATCCCAAACACCATCCATGTCATGGACTAAGGAACACATACATGGCAAGTGATGCACATCATTGGCCACACACAATAGTCACCCAGGTGACTGGATGGTGGATGCAATACCCACCTGTGTGGGCAAATACAGGAACTACAGGCCTGAACCACAATGCAGAACATTGTCATGTGGCCTGATGCCAAGGTATACCCATTACCTGCCCTTGTACAGCCTGCTGGCACAGTTGACCACCACACACCTGTACAGACATGCAGCCATGCATGTCAGAACTGGCACCATGTGTGTTCGTGTGTGTGTTGTATGGTGTGTCTGTCCACATCCACACTCACTACAACCCCCCAGGACATACTGAAGAATGCTGTCTGATGTCACGTCCTCATACTCCTTGCCCATATGACCTCCATATGACCCGTGTGGTGCATATGATACCTGCACATTGATGTGTTGTGGCAATCCCACTAGTGATGAGCTGCACTCCTGGCCCTGCCAAGTGTGTCAATGTGTGTACGTCACTGTGTGAGTGTGACTGTGTTGACGCTGGCACCTGTTCATGCAGACAGGCATGTGTACGTCACCTACCGTATATCTACCGTATCCCTGTTGCAAATGTCACTCACCATCACATATATGTTCTGAGTGATGTACAGCAGGTAACCCATGTGGCGCATCCAATAACTGCATCAAATTATGATAGCACTACATAGTTGTCAAGGGTTTGATACCCTTTTCTGGTAGGTGTGCGACACAAACATGCTTCAGCTTTATTCTCCCACCCCTCCCTGACATGTGTTTGCCTTTGTCTGCATCCCCCATCCCATCTCTGGTGGATATGGAGGCCCACACCTGCTTTGCTTAGGCAGCAGCATGTGTATTTTAAGTGATGCTCATGATCAGCTGATGGCCTCTGCATGAATTGCAGCCCTCCCCTAGCTGATTGAATGTGGAACAGCTGTGGTAACATTCCCATAGCCAAATGCATGGAAACACACTCCAATACCTAGGAACATCATGGTGATGCTGGCCCTTTTCAGTCACTGTGAGCAGGAACTAAATCTGTTGTTTGGCAAACAGCATCTCGGATTGGGGATTTACCTCTAACAACATACACTGTGGAAAGATGGCAACGAACAGGAGGGGGATGTACCTGACCTGACTGCAGACTGTAAGTGCTGCTATACTGCATTTGGAATAATGTTGGTTTAACAGTGTTTGTCTGGATATGCCTGTCGTACATGTCGCAATACCTGCCATGTCAGTGCCATGTATATGAGGAATCCCAATCTACAGGGGCATCGGCAGACTGGGCAGTGTTGTGCATTTGGTTTCATGTGTTAGCCATGGTGTATCTATCTGTGCAATGCAGAAGGTAGTGTGAGGATTGCAGTCTGTAGATGGTGAAAGCCGTGACATTTACTGACTTCATATCCCTCATAGGACATATGTTGCAACAAACCCCATTACAATGGTAAATTCATGGGGTTATCACAGCAACATGTCTATACTGGCCCTGTGTATGTACTGTCAGCCACACCTCTGTCAATGTTTGTACATATGTCATGCATATAGTGATGCATATATGCTGTACACCATAAACAGTGTCATCATATCTGATAACAAGCCAGTGATATATCAAATTGCTACACATGTCATGTACAGTAGGGGTTATATTTCATGACATAACCTGGACATTCTTGGATGTTTGTACAGTAATGAGGTCTGTGTAGAGTTGATGAATGTCGGCAGTGTGTGTATTGTTAATATGTACATTAGCCTGTGTACAGACTGTGGTAGATGTCATTGTTCTAGCTCCCCTTCTATATGATGTTACATGCTGCCCCAATGTATGGTACCGTTTTGCCGTACAGGTTTGTAGGGCCATACACACATGTCCCATACCACAGACAGTCAACAGACCAAACTATGTAGCAGCTCAATATATGTAGGGTAATTCTGTGAGTGGCACATATGAGGATGGTGTAGAACAGATAGTCCATATACTGTAATAATATGCTAGCTTACCATATGTGGCTGTGGCTATGTTCACATTGGTTGTGGTTACGCACTTTCACACAGGTGTATCTTACCCTGTGCTATGACATGGCTGTTGAGCCTGCTATATATGCAGGTACATGTGCATTTCCCCATACGAGATGTAGGCCAGTGTTGAGCCAGTCTCCCTGTAGCCTGCATAGTGCATTGTTACATGCCTAGCAGCCTAGTGTACTTACCCAGTGAGATGTCATGTGCAGATACTTGCCAGATGTACTGCTGCCAGGCCTCCCTTAAAAGTCATGTATGTCAGACAGAGCAGTGGGATGCTATACAGATGTATGTCAATATCTAGTGGGTAGCATATGTCCATGGCACCCCTGTACCAGCAGTCATTATGTGTCAGGCCAAACAAGAGTGTGTGAATCCAAAACCTATGGTGGCAAATGTACACCAGTCGTTATGTGTTAAATCCATCTACTTGGCTGTCTACATCCATATTGTCAGGCCTGGTACACATGTTGTGCACTAAGGGATTATGTGTATACCTCTGAACTGTATAGGGTGTGTCCAAAGTTCTACATATATTGGCCAATATCTCTGCTGCACTCCACAGGGGCATTAAATGCTAGTGGCAGTACTTTACAATGATTTCCTTAGGATGTCTACTGATTTATACTCCCAAACCTAATAACTCAGCAGGGGACTGCCTCTTTTCCAACTCTGTTGGAAAAATGTGGAACAAACTACCCTCTGATATCACATCTTTGTCTACACTCTCACTTTTTAAAAGACAACTAACTATGCATCTCAATAGTCAATGGCTTTGCCCTTGTACCAACCCAGATTAACTTTCCCTCTTACTCTGTCTCTTTTTCTTACCCTACACCCTCATAACTTTCCTTTTCTTAATATCTATGTAGTGAAATGTTATCTCATATACACAGTACTACCACGGTAAAAAAAAAAAAAAAAATATTTTTTTTATTATTATTTCTTTGTATAAAGACATTAGGACTTTTCTCTCCTTGTTTGCTCCTATCATAGTTGTACATTGCATATATTGTCTAACTTTGTTTTTTAAATTCTAATCTTGTATGGTCTATTCTGTATAAACAATGTAATATTCCATTGGTGCTTTTCTCCCCGGGCTTCTACTGAAAATGGACATATATCCAGTTAGACTAGCCTGGTCAACTAATGTAAAATAAAATAAATAAATAAATAAATAAAATAAATAAATGTCTGTCAGCAGTCAATGGCACACATGTTATGAGCATATGTCACCTTCCACACACACCATGTCAGTGAAGACAATCCCAATGACAGTAGCAATAGTCTAGTAATATACCTGCTATACATACCTGACATCCCCTTTCACTATGACTTTGGAACTATAGGGGCTGGGTAGGGCTACACTCCATGTCCAGGACATATGGTGGAAATATATATACATATACTTATCCAGATAGCCATATATATATATGGGTCTATCTGACTTCACCGACATTTTAAAATATCGAAAACGAATTAACCGACACGAGAATGTCGAAAGTCACGTCACCGACGCCAGAAGATCGACGAGGCAGAAGACCGACGGAGGAAGACACCGACGCTGAGAAGCTGCGATGGGGACAGGATATGTAAGTCTGCAGTAGTGACGGACGATAGGGTGCGAGTAAGGTAAGTGTGCGATGCTGGTGTTTAGTAGGGGTAGGGGTGGGGTAAGTGAGTTAGGGTTAGGGAGCGGGTTAGGTGAGTGTGCGAGTAAGGTAAGTGTGCGATGTTGGTGTTTTGTAGGGGTAGGGGGGGATAAGTGAGTTAGGGTTAGGGCGCTGAGTAAGGTAAGTGTGCGATGTTGGTGTTTTGTAGGGTAGGGTGGGATAAGTGAGTTAGGGTTAGGCGGGTTAGGTGAGTGTGCGATAGTGACGGACCTTAGGGTAGGTTTGGGTCAGGGTTGTGGATAGTTGTGTATGTATGGGTTAGTGTTTGTTTGTAAGGATTTTGGTGTGCTTGTGTTGTGTGTGTGAGTGTTGGATAGGGGATGTGTTTTGTTTGTTGGTATGTTGTGTCGGGTGTATGCGATGTCGTGTTTGTGAACTGTCGATCTTCTGGCGTCGGTTAAATGAGTTTCGACATTCTCGTGTCGGTTAATTCGTTTCGATATTTTAAAATGTCGGTGAAGTCAGATAGACCCATATATATATATATATATATATATATATATATATATATATATATATATATATATATATATATCTATATATCTATATATATGATTACAAATGTGTAATTTTATATATATATATATATATATATATATATATATATATATATATATATATATATGAGAGAATTACATGTGTACTACTTCCGATTACCACTGTCATGGCAACCACCCACTATAAATCCCTACAGCATGTGGGAGTGGTCCCTTTACATTTCCTGTGTGATGGACATCCTTCCTGTGTGTGGGCATCAGTGTTACAGACAGCAGGTAGCAATTCCTCTTACAGGATTACCTGCACACTCAGAGTGGCCACATACTTGTAGGAGGATCAGGAACTACAGACAGACTGTGAGTAGAGTTGTGTTATGCTTTGTATAGTACTGGTGTTATAGGGTGTGTGTGTGTACATACTAATCTACCTTGAAATGCAGTCTGTCTGCATAGCTCACTACTGTCGGCCTATCCTCTTGCTGGACAAAGGTATACCTATCATGTGATGTCCGTCCACCACACAGGTCCTGTGTCAGATATTACTCTGGCAGTGTGTGTGTGTGTGTGTTGTGTGCTTTCAGTACATGGCTACATCCATTTCTGTTTCTAACCTCAATTCCCTGACTAAGGGTATGTTGCAGACTATCCTGTAACACGAGCACCTTGTTTAGTGTATGGCAACAGTGTTCTACATATTTGCCTGTATGCCAGCCTCTGTCCTCCATCTACATACCAAGCTTTGCACATATGTCATGCTTTTGGGGATTGTTCTGTAGTGGGCTGTGAGTATGTCACACTGCCATTGCTGCCATTAGTCCACTGCTGTTGTATCCCTCACACATACAGTGGGGCCGGGGCCATATATGTGTGGGCATCACCTACACAATACATGTGTGCCCTTATGCACTGCAGAGGCCAGTGTATGTAACAGTGGTATATGGGCCTGTATTATTGAGTCTAGGTGGGGAGTACCATAAATGATCTAGGCTGTTACAAAATGTGGGGGCATCAGGGGTGAGTTGACACAAGGTATCTGGCTGTACAGTACCATATACTTCACCTATATTGACATTACTTACATGAACTGGGGTACTGCAAGCCTACTGCCTCCTGCCATACAGACTGTTCTGTTTGTCGGTATGCTCAGGATGGTGTCAATTATGCCTTGTTATATACAGTTACAACCCATTTGATCACAAAACGTCTTTTCCTCCTACTGAGTTTGTACAAGGTGTAGATAAAGGCTGCTGAACTACACACCTGCAATACATACAGTTGATTGTTTGGTATCCTGTGGCCTGGTCTGTCTTCACTATTGTACAATCTGAAGGGCTTGGCCTGGACAGCAACAGTTGTGAACCCTTCCAGACTACTGTATTGGTGTAACTGTTTCACAGTTGCAGTACTCTGTTTATATGGTTGTCAGTATCTGAACAGCTATATGACATGGCATATAGAACTATTATAGTACACAATTAAAGGATTCCCATTTCTGCAAACCTGTGGGTGGTGTCTTTCCTATGACCTTTCTATGGGTATATGTTGCAGGCAACGATTGACATTTGTATGGGTGGCCCATACAATGTCCAGTTGTTCAGGTGTTAACTGTAGGCATAGTGGCTGTTCCATATTGTGTGCACCGTCTACATATGTATCTTACTGTACATATATCTGCGTGTGTATGTGTAGTCACATATATATATATATATATATATATATATATATATATATATATATATATATATATATATATATCTGTATCTGCATATCTGTGTCTGTGTATCTGTATCCTGGGGATGTTGATGGCTTCCACATATTACATGTCTTATGGGAGACAGACTGTACTTGGTAGTGTATTGCAGGGCGCACGTGTTTGGCTGTGGGGGGGTGTCTATTCATATAGGTTGTATAGTGTGTGGGGCCTCTCAACCGCATTAACGGTGCATGTGGACATATGTGTATTTGTTAATCTGCCATTGCTATCTACAGATGTATGGCCGTATATACCTATATAGTATGTATATCTGATACCATATATATAACTATGTCCTTATATACCTACATAGATATATATCTGCGTACACATATGTAACATGCTGTGTATATGTAGACATATAGGTGTAGACACATATATGTGTCGATTTAGGCATATGCATGTACATATGTGCATATATATTGATATATATGTATATAGAGTTAGTAAAACAATATATACACACATATATATATATATATATATATATATATATGTATATATATATATATATATATATATATATATATATATATATATATATTTATATATATATATATATATATATATATAAATATATAGATATATATATATATAAATATATAGATATGTTGTATCTCTTTAGATTTTAATATAGTTACACACACAGACATCTAGGTGTTGGTATACATTCGCTGTACTGTTGCATGACAGGACTGGATGATATGTTTCTGAAAACATTGCATTTGTTTGTATATGTCATGGCTTAGTGGTACATGACTTTGTCTAGGGTGTGCAGGATCCTTGGTTTGAGCCTTGCAAGAGCTATTTATTTTGTTGCTGGGCAGAACATGGTCCGGTGAATACAGAGTGATTAAGGCACTTTTAAGCAGTTGTAAGTGGGTTTGCATGGGTTTGCGCGATGGTAAGCACTGCTAACCTCCGCTTCTGTTTTCTCACACTCAGCTTCGGAATTGCTCAACCTGTGTAGGCATAGCTTACCCCCATGCAAACCCATGCAAACCCACTTATTGCTGCTTAAAAGTGTTTACTGCCACTTACCCCGTACTGATTTCTTTAAAAGAAAAGAAAAAGGGGTTGATAGGAAAGTGGTGAAAAAAGGGGCACAAAGAGGGAAAGACAGTAGGGAAAATAGCTAGGCATGTGCAGGAAGGGTATAGGAAAGGTCCATAGCTGCCCATTTCTTCTACAGCAACAGCTGTGCATATACCCTGAACTTGGAGGTACATTTGGACCCTCAAACCCCAGGGAGAGGGGTGAGGACAACATATATTCATTGTGATGCCAATTAGACCAGATTACATGTGTCCAGTAGACACATGTGCAAAATGGACAGCTATGTATGGGGCGAGATTTTTTTGTGGGAACAGACTGTCCTTTTTTTCAGGTGAGAGTGGGATGTTGAGGAGGGGTAGTAGGTATATTTGGGGAGGTAGGTTGGGTAGGTTAACAGACAAGACAAACAAGATTCATACAGGGGTGGTATATGACACATGTGAGGGGTAAAAACCTTGGATGGGGAGGGGTGTTTGGAAGTCGCAAGCCCATGAGCCCCCAATTGGAAACAGTGGGACTGAGGTCCCCACCCATGGGCAGTCACCACTGCACCTTCATGGCCCCAAAGGTGGCTGTGCTGGGGGCTGTGTTGGAGGGGCAGGCTCACCCTCTAATTGTGCCACTCGGCCCTCAAGCTGGTGTAGCCAGTCTCAAAACTCCAGATCAAGCTCCCTATGCACCACGGCCCGGACACGTTGATGGGTGACAGGTTCCCCTCTGCGCCTGCGCTGAGGGGGGTGAGCCCCATCCCCTGCAGCTATTCCACCTGAAGGTGGCACAGGGCCCATGGAGGAGGAGGTCCCATGCTGGGCCCCAGATGTGCTGGTGCCCGGTGCCATGGCCAGCTGAGGTGGGACAGGTGGGTCCGCTTGAACCGGCCTTCTCACACGAGCTATGTTGTAGAAGGTTTATGATAGATATGGGTTAGTAACAGTCAACAGCATTCAGGATTAGTTATAACAGCATGTATAGGTATTCCCATTAATCCAAAACACCAGATTTAACACTGTTGCAGAGCAAGCAGAACACATGCATATGTGGAACAACAGTGGCCATTACAAGAGCATACAGGTTTCATTAATGGCAACAGGCCACCAATATGGGTGTATTTTAACATGGCACATGCATAGAAACAGATATAAATATTTATAAACCATTAGGACATATGTCCCAACAAAAGTTTGGAGTGTACACATACCAGTTGAGGAGTGTCATTGGGTTATTTTGCACATATGGTAGGGGTGAGAGAGAGAGTTCAATTAACAACTAATATATCCTTGTAGTTTCACAACATTTTTAGACACTGCAGTGATCTTTCCCTCACATGTATTATTACACTACCCAATGGCCTTATATTGTACACTGGTATGTTTATAGATTATTATATACGTGACCTGTGTCTTATATACAGGTGTGGCAGGATACAGGTGTTAATGCAACATTCATAGATTCATAGATTCATAGATTCATAGATTAGTACTAAGCTAACTGCCCTTGCGAGCCATTTTAAGCTTAGCCAATTATCCCTTGTGAGACTCAAACCCTGCACCTTGTGTTTGTAAGGCAAACACCTTAACATATGTTGAGAATTGCTGTCATACACTTTGGGTGAGGTGCTAGAATGACAGGTTTGTTTTCATATACATTCTATGACTATGTACACGTCTGACTATCAGTTATATGTCATTAATGGCTGCCTACATTTCTTGGATCATCACACTGATTTTTCAGGAGAATGGGGTACCAGGCTGGTGATATGGGCCATTTATCTGGACATGCTGGACAGATTGGAACAGTTGTGGGGTATGAATATGCATACAACTTTCAATGTGAACATTCTAGCACATTCTGTACAGTTGTTGGGTATAATTTTGCATACAGCTTTCTATGTGAACATTGTTACAAAATCTCTACAGTTGTGGGGTATGGTTATGCATTCAACTTAGTAGCACTCCCAGGATTCAAACCCCTGCTGTGTGTGACAAAAATTATAACTAACATCACAGTACGCTGTGCTATCAGGGAACTGATATAAAGCTTTCTACTGTTTTCTATCTAGGTCTCCCTCACTTGTACAATATGACTGACCTCTTGGCACTTCCATCATTGTTATGCAGGACTTTATACACATTTTATCTGCATACCACAGTGTGGGTGACACTGCTTAAACTATAACAGTACTATTTATAGTATGCAACAGTTCACCAACATATGACAGAAGAGTAAACAGAAGCACTCCAGGGGTTATACCTTTATTCACAGACTACTACACATTTATTTCTACTGGTACAATACTTTCTGAGGCTCTTATATTTATTTGTTATGACAGTACATGCAGACTAATTACTAACCTGCCTCACGACGCAACCTTTGCAACCTAGCATCATGGGCTTGCTGGTTCGCAGGCCTCTCATCTGCAGCTGTCGGTGGAATACAGTGATATTTAGCCATACCTATCCATAGTATACACAAGCTAGCCAATTCTTAACTACTTAGTGGAATGAGTACTTATTCAGTACTGGGGCATTAGCCATCTGCCGAGACTCCTGGATCCACTGTTCCAGTACATCCCCCCTCCGCCACTTCAGGTCAGCATGGTGGTCCCTAATCTGCTCACCAGTCTGGGGGATACCTGTGGCACTGGTGAGGTTACGGGCGAGACTGTCCCAGGCCTCCATTTTATACTGCAAGCCCTGGTACTGGCCCTGCAGTAGTCTCTCCTCATGGTGTTTTACCAGGAGCCATACCATGATTTTTGACTCCTGGATGCCCCAGTGTTGTGCTCTAAAATGAGTTCCTTCACCCACACCAGCCATTCTGCCTGCAGTAGGAAGCTACAACCAGTTATGGAATGTATTCCCCCCTGTGCGGTTTAAATGCAGCCAATTACCCGCACTTTTCTGTGATTGGCCAGGTTTGAAAAGGCTAAGCTATGGAGAACACCTGCTTACCTAAGGTTGGCAGTGCTTAAAGGGGTATACCGCTAGGTAGATTGGATTGGCTCCCCTACACATTGCTTATGCTTACTAAGTTGAGCTGTGCTGCGGTTAGCATTGCTTCATAGTTAATTTGCACTATATTTGCCTTTTGGCAGTGATTTATTCTTCATTACAGGTTATATATGTGTCCAGTATATGTAATTCATGTGTACATACAATGTATAGGGACCTGGAGACGTCTACACTTTATTACAATAACACCTCACATCTATGCTTACAG
This sequence comes from Protopterus annectens, assembly GCF_019279795.1. NCBI lineage: Eukaryota > Metazoa > Chordata > Ceratodontiformes > Protopteridae > Protopterus > Protopterus annectens. Next base: position 1,479,033,372 of record NC_056746.1, read on the forward strand.
CAGTACTCCAGTTTACATATTTATGTTATGTAGCAGGTTATACCATTTCACACTGTTAATGGATTCAGTTCACACGTTTGGTTTGATTTGCCTGTGGTGAGGATTAGTTTGCTGATACCTCATTCATCTGTGTTGCTATGATGGCTTAGTGGTTGAATATAGTGTACAGGGTCCTGAGTTCAAGACTTGCAGAGGCAGTTTATTTTGTTGCTGGGCCGAACATGGACCATTGGGTACAGAGTGATTAAAGCACTTTAAAGCAGTTGTATGCAGGTTTGCACAACAGTGAACACTGCTAACCTCCAGTTACAGTTTCTTACACTCAGTTAGCTTCTACTTTGTTTAATCTGTGTAGGCAATGCTTACCCCCACACAAACACACTTACACACACTTACCGGTGCTTATATATGCTTTCTTGTGCTTAAGCCTGCTTACTAGTGCCTTATTTATTATGACACTGACACTTCACATGTGCATTTAATGCAGTACTCCGGTTCACATTTAAATGTTATTTAATAGGTTAAACAGCAAACAATGGAAATATACATATTTCTCATAAGAAATGGAATGTGCTGTAGTGGGACTCCAACCGGGAATGCCTGCTCATTAGGCAGATGCTTTGACCACTACACTATTGCTGTGCTGCTTTATTTGCATATATCTTTCTTGTTATCCTCTTCAGCCTTTTAAACTGCTTTATCCATAGCTAAGCAATGGGCAAACCCACGCACTTACGGTTAGCTCTACTCTGGGTTTTAAAAATAAAATATAAAAGGGTTTCTTCATTTTATTTATATGTACTGTTCCTGTTATACACGTGGGGGACTGTTGGTGGGGATATACAGACACCTATGAGTGGTCTCGCTCATTTATTTACGGTTTCTGCTGCTCTACTTTTCTGGGACGTGTTTATTCTGAGAGCTCTGCTCTCAAACATGCCCCCTGCACTCGTCCACACTCCGTGTAGGATTAGGAGGCCAGGCAGCGCTCCTTCATTAATATACATAGCTCCTTGCTGTCCTCCTCCTAAACTGCCAGTTCCGTGCAGGACTACATTAGTTCAGCACAGAAGATTAGTGAATCCGGGGGCCAGTCTTTGTCTCTGAGCTTGACCAGATGCTTAAATCCCCTAGTTCCCCATCTGTTCTGATTTTTTTAAGATATTGCGTAATAGGAAAATACTGCTTTGCGGAAAAAGTGGTACAGAAATGAATGATATTGGGATCATACTAGGATAAGACAGGACTTCAGTCTATTCTTGATAGCTGCTTATATTGGTTTTAGACATTTTGGTAGATTTGGGCCTGAAAGAAATCTTTATTAGGTTTTGATGTGACTTTGTTTTTTAATTTAGAATATGATGGAGCAGTTATCATGATGTGCTGGTGTTAGAACTGAAATATCTTTGGATTTGTCTGTTGAGATCCAAGTAAAAATGATTCCCAGTTTTTCATTAAATCTAATTGGTGCAGAAATCATCTACAGTAGGCCAAGGTCAGCTAGTCATTCACTAAAGTTAAGGTTATTCTAATCAAGTTTAGGTTGAAGTCTGATATCAGTGTGTACTGGTTATTTTATAATGGTGGAAATGATTTTTTTTCTTTAGGTTGGGTGGAAGGGGATGGGAAAATGTTAAAAAAAGAATCTGTTTCCCGTATGTTTCTTTTTCCCCCAGTGGGATTCCATCTATTAGCCAGAAGGAGGCACAGTTTGAGGTAGATGTGACTTGTGAGATTATGACTAAATGGAGATTTTCATAGTAAAGGATGGGTGCCCATCCACCAATTCTTTACAACTGTACCCTGGAAAGAAGGGCTGGAAAGGAGCTTTGTCAGTCTTATTTGATTGTCTGTTATGGCAAAGCTCCTTTCCAGCCCTTCTTTCCAGGGTACAGTTGTAAAGAATTGGTGGATGGGCACCCATCTTTTACTATCTAGAAGATCAAGAATATATGACTGAGTTAACCACAGCATGCCTTAAAAGAGCAGGCAGATTATAGCTAAACTTAGGTTAACAAGAACATTTAGCTATATGATCTGGGTGGTGGTTGATTACAAGGAAAGGGTCTGTATAACAATTCAGTGGCACAGAAATTTTTGGGAGAAGGTATACTGTAATGTAATGAGATATTGCCTTTGGATTTTGCAGTGTTTTGATGGTCCAGGATGGATGACGTGTGTTGTCCTGAGGAAAAAAAAATAGTTTTCAAGTTAATTAAGATTTGTATTGCAAGAGGACCAGAGTTAATGTGATGGAATATCTCACACCACAGAACTACTAATTAACAAAAAGCTTCTATCCACATACATCCCTGAATTGCGACCATTTGGAAGCCAGATGGCAGCTCACCATGCATATTAATGAGGCACACTGCCCGAGCTCCTAGGCTTACATGGAGCATGTAATAGTGCAGACAACATGTCTAAGAGCAGAGCTCTCAGAATAAACATGTCCCCGCAATGTAGAACAGCAGAAAGGGGTATGCAATGAGTGAGACCGCTCACAGGTGACCTCATATCCCCAGCAACAGTCCCCCTTGTGTATAACAGCAACAGAATGTATAAATAAAATGAAGAAAACTTTTTTTTTTTAAATCCGATTACAGCTAACAGTAGGTGAGTGGGTGTGCCCATCGCTTAGCTACGGTTAATGCAGCTTAAATAGCTGAAGAGGATAATAAGAAAGATATATGCAAATAAAGCAGCATAGGAATAGTGTAGTGGGCAGTGCATTCTCCTTACAACCAGGCATTCCCGGTTCAAGTCCCATGACAGCAGATTCTGTTTTCCATGGCAAAGCATGTTATGAGTAATATTTATGTTGCATAACCCACTAAATAACATATTTTTATGAACTGGAGTACTGCAGTAAACGCACATGTGCGGTGTCAGTGTCATAAAGAATAAGGGACTAGTAAGCAGGTGTAAGCACAAATAAGCCTGTTTGCACAGTGGTAAGCAATTCTAAAGCTAACACTGTGCAAGCAGATGTAACAGCAGCTCAGCAGTGCTTACCATCATGCAAACCCGCTTACAACTGCTCAAAAGTGCCTTAATCACTCTGTATCCAACAGCCCTTGTTCTGCCAATGATCAGCCATACAGGTCTCAAACCCAAGACCCTATACACCATAGTCCCAGTAGTTATCCACCAAGCCATAAGAAAAGTAGAGAAGAATGAGGTAGTAGCAAACAAGTCCTCACCATAGTATAACCAAACTGAACCTGTGAAAGGAATCATTATACAGTCATATGTACCATAACCAACTACATAACATAAATATGTGAACTGGAGTACAGCAGTAAGCCCAGAAGTGAGGTGTAATTGTAACAGAGTGTTGAAGTCCCCAATAAAACACAAGAACCCCACAGAGTGTACATACACATTAATCATGGATACCAGGCATACATATAAGGTGTAATGAATAATAATACAATACCAAAAAGGCATTATAATGACAAGTCGAATGTAAGCAATGCTAAGCATTGCACAGGCCAGCCTAGGAGGTGTGAGCAATGTGTAGACCCGCTAACTCATTGTGCCCAGTGGTATACCCCTTCAAACAATGGCAACCTTAGGTAAGCAGGTTTGCCCATAGCTTAGCCTTTTCAAAACCGGCCAATCACGGAAAAGTGCAGGAAATCGACCTTACTTAAACCCAAGATGTGGGAATACATCTCATAACTGGTTGTAGCTTCCCCTTGCAGGCACTATGGCAGTAAGAGGAGAAGGAGTGTTCTTCTGGGTGCAGCGTTGGTGCATCCAGGAGTCCAAGGTCATGTCAGGACTCCTAGTTAAAGACCATGCTCAGAGACTACTGAAGGGCCAGTACCAGGGCCCCCAATATAAGGTGGAGGCCTGGGACCATCTCACACATGACCTCACCAGTGCCACTGGCATATCCCAAACTAGTGAGCAGGTCAGGCACCACTATGCCAACCTGAAGTGGTGGAAGGGGGACCTCTTGGAGGAGTGGCTCCAAGAGGCTAGAGCATCAGTGGATGTTCCAGACGTGTGTAAGTATCACCTCAGTATGTATGTAATAATTGCCAGCTCAGGTATATCATGGATAGGTATGTCTAAATATTCCTCTTATGTCCCCCACAGCTGCAATGGAGCGGGCCGCGAACCAGAAGGCCCACATTAGTCACCTGACGAGGTTGAGACATGAGGCAGGTCAGTAAAACTCATGCATTGACTGTCATAGGAAATAAAAATAAAAGTAGTAGTAAATTAATTGCTAGTATAAAATGTGTATTATTCAAGGCAAGTACTGCATACACTAGAGAATATGGCAGTAAGAGTCTCATATTGTCTGTAAGTCAATAAAAGTGTAATAGCCTGACAAAACAGGTCTAACTGCTGCACTGCATGTGTATATCCTGGTATCATACAGTAATGTAGATATGCAATCATGTAATAGTACTGTAGTATTAAGCACTGTTACCCACACTGTGCACCATAAATTTAATGTGTAGGAATGCATGTATATGACAGGTGTAATCCCCAGAGGCCATTTAGTACAACCGAGAGACTCATAGATAGTAAACAGGGAAACTGCAGACAACAAAAATTGAATAGTACATGCAACCTAGATGTGAACTGTAGTTTTTTAGTACACACAGCCATGGTTCAAATTCTGCCAGTGGTAGTAGTCTGCATACAGAATCATACCCCACAACTATACAGATGTCCAGAATGTTTAGTAAAGTGGCTCATATCTGTTGCCTATCAACCTGTCCCCTGGGAAATCAGTGGGATGATCCCAGATGTATAGGCAGCAAACAGGAAATACAACTGATTGCCACACAGCTATGAGAACAAAGCTGGCACACTAGTAAAAAATAAGAAGCCACGTATGTCCCATTTACACCACAACTTGTCAAGCTGTGGTCAGAGTGCGCACAGTAACAGAGTGAGATGTATGTGCATAATAGTAATGTGGACTCTGGTACTGTGTGTGGGAACATTCAGGAAGTGCTAATAAACATTGATCCCACAGGTCCATCAGGCACCAACACTGTGCCCAGAAATACAAGAATGATATGCAGTTTCTCTGAATAATGAGGTATTACACATCACTGTCACCCACACTGTCCAACAACATATAATTGTCTAGGAAACTGTATATGAGTGTTGTAATACAAAGTCAGAAAGCAAAAGCACAGGGGATTAATAAGACAGAAAGCAGAGAGGAGATATACAGCAAAAGCAAAATAGCAGATACAACTGTAATGGACAGTGTTTAAGTTGTAGCAGACAAAGCCATGGTCTGAATCCTGGGAGTGGAATTAGGCTGTATACAGATGCATACCTCACAACTGTACAGATGAGGCCAGAATGTTCAGTATGTGTGCATATATCTGCTGCCTGTCCCCCTGGAAAGTCTGTGGGATGATCCCAGATGTGCAGCCAGCAAACAGGGAATACAAGTGATTGTCAAACATCATGAGAACACACCTGTCACTATAGCAACCCCCAAAACTGTTAGGAGAGTAATATTTCAAGTATGTCCTATCTACACTCCCATGCCGTCAAGCTGTGACCAAAGTGTGTACAGTAACAACAGTGAGATGTATGTGCATAATACTAATGTATAATCTGGAACTTTGTGTGGCAACAGTCAGGTAGTGCTAACAAACATTGCTCCCACAGGTATGTTGGATATGAACACTGTGCTGAGAAATGCAGGCCATTATAACTTGTACTGATACTGTTCACTTTGGCATTGTAGGGAGTTGTGAGTGTTGCAGTTTCTCTGAATAATAAAGTATCACTGGTCACTGTCACCCACACTGTGCTACATAATATAACTGTGTAGGCAAGCATGTATATGTGTGTGTCAGGTCACTAAAGGTGGAAGAGGACAATATTCTAGATATGTCCAGACACACCAGCATGTGGTCAACACATGACCAGAGTCTGTGCAGAAAGAGTTGGATAGCTTTATGCAAAACAGCAATCCGTAATCTGGGAGCATGTGTAGAAACTGTTAGTTAGTGTTAACAAACATTCTCTCCACAGGTATACCAGGTAAGAGGTGTATACTGCAGGTAAAACTGGGTTGGGTGTAATGATGATGACAGCCATATCACTGTGTAAAGTAAGGCTATAGAGTAGTGTAGTAAGACTTGTAAGGTACAGATAACAGCACTGACTAGGAAAGTAATGTGGACTACAGGAATATACTAGTTGTTAATTTACATCTTTCTCTCCCCCCACCATATCTCCAACAATAATCAACATACCCACCCCAACTGGTGCGTATTGACTCTGATATTGTCCAATTGTTTGATAAATATATTAATGGTTCCCATGTATGTGCTATACTGAATTATTCCAACATTGGTGGCATGGTGCCATCAATGTACCTGCATGCTGTTCTTATTACCACTGTGGCCCCATATATGCATGTGTTCTGTTTGCTATGCAACTGTTCCGTATCTGGTGTCTGGGTTAATGGGAATATCTATGCATGCTGTTATACCTAACCCTGGAATGTGTTGAATATTACTAACCCATATATGATGATGAAATCTAAACACTATCGCATGCTTGGGAAGGCGGGTCCCAGCGGACCCACCTGTCCCACCTCAGCTGGCCGTGGCACCAGGCACCAGCATTTCTGGGGCCCAACCCCGGACCTCCCTGTCCGTTGGTCCTGCACCACCTTCAGGTGGAACCACCTCAGGGGATGGGGCTCGCCCCCCCGGGAGTGGGCACGGACAGGCACCTGTCACCCGTCGGCAGGTCTGGGTCATGGTGCATAGAGCGATCAACGAGCAGTTTGGTGATCTTCTACACCAGCTTGAGGGCCGTATGTCATGATTAGAAAGTCAGCCTGGCTCTGCAACTTAGCCCCCAGCACAGCCACCTTCGGGGCTGTGAATGTGCAGTGGTGACTGCCCATGGGTGGGGACCTCAGTCCCATTGTTACCACTAGGGGGCTTGTGGGCTTCTGATATCCGAACACCCCTCTCCATCAAGGTAGTTACCCCCCCCCACGTGTCATATACCGCCCCTGTATACGTCTTGTTTGTCTTGTCTGTTAACCTATCCAACCTTCCTCCCCAAATATACCTGCTACCCCTCCCCAACATCCCACTCTCACCTGAAAAATAGAAAAAAAGGGCAGTCTGTTCCCACAAAAAAATCCCGTCCCATACATAGCTGTCCATTTTGCATATGTGTCCACTGGACAATGTAAGCAATGCCTATACTGGTTAAGCAATTTAGAAGCTAACTGAGCATAAGAAACTTTAACCAGAAGCTAGCAGTGCTTACCACCACGCAAACATGCACAAACACGCTTACAACTGCTTTAAAGTGCCTTAATCACTCTGTATATAATGGCCCTTGTTCTGCCCAGCAACAAAATAAACAGTCTTTGCAAGTCTCAAACACAGGACCCAACACACCACAGACAAAGCGATTTACCACTAAGCCATGCAGGTATACATAACACTGATGTTTTCAAAAACATATCATCCAGCCCAGTCATTAGACAGTACAGAGAATGTATTCCAACATTTAGATGTGTGTGTGTAAATATATTAATTTCTAAACAGCTACAACATATATATATATATATATATATATATATATATATATATATATATATATATATATATATATATATAAATAAATATATATACATGATCATATGGGTTTACTACGGTTGATTGAAAACTCACTTGATTGAAAATGGAATAACTAGGACCGCTTCACTGAAGGCTCACTTCACTGAAAACTCACTTGACTGAAACTCATTTCATTGAAAGTCATAAATGGCCTTTCCCCCACTGTAGTGCGACCCTGGAGTTAGTATATAAAGTAAGGGGGGTGTGGGGGGTGAAGTCCCCCACATATCTCGGTCATATATTCTCTTTTGGAAACAGTTATTTATTGCACTTGTAAGTATCACTGTGTATAGTTTAAAATGTTTATAATTTGTGGGGGGCTGTGCACCCCACAACCCCCCTTACATTATATACTAACTCCAGGGTTGCACTACAGTGGGGAAAAGGCCATTTATGACTTTCAATGAAATGAGTTTCAAAGAAATGAGTTTTCAGTGAAGTGGGCTTTCAAGTGAAGTGGTCCTAGTAATTTCATTTTCAGTCAAGTGAGTTTTCAATCAACCGTAGTAGACCCGAACATATATATATATATATATATATATATATATATATATATATATATATATATATATATACATATATGCAAATGCCTACATCAACACATATATATGTCTACACCTATATGTCTACATATACACAGCAAGTTACATATATATAAGCAGATATTTGTCTATGCAGGTATATACGGACATAGTTATATATATGTAAACATATATATATATATATATATATATATATATATATATATATATATATATATATATATATATATATATATATATATATATATATATATATATATATATATAGATATCAATGGGAGAAATCATGTATGTCCACATGCACCGTTAATGGGGTTGAGAGGCCCCAAACAATACACGTCTTGTACGAATAGGTTTACCCACCGCCCCCACAGCCAAACACGTCCGCCCTGTAATACACTACCAAGTGTTGCAGATCCCATAACCAGGTCCTGATATGACATGTGCACAAGGTGTTAACAGTACTACATCCCACATGTATAATGTCAGGCTGGTATTGGCAAGATATCATGCAGTATAGTCTGGCTCCCATAGGAAATATAAAATGTGGAAGCTATCAATATCCCCAGTATACATAAATACAGACACATATATGCAGATACAGATATACATATATATATATATATATATATATATATATATATATATATATATATATACATTTGACTATACATACACACGCAGAGATATGTACAGTAAGATACTTATGTAGTAGGTGCACACAATATGGAAAAGCCACTATGCCTACAGTTAACGCCCTAACAACTGGACACTGGATGAGCCACCCATACAAATGACATTCGTTGCCTGCAGCATATACCCACAGAGAGGTCATAGGATAAAACATCACACACAGGTTTGCAAAAATGGAAAACCGTTATTTGTGTACTATTACAGATTTATATGCCATGTCATATAGCTGTTGAGACACTAACATCCATATAAACAGAGTAATGCAACTGTGAAACAGTTATACTAATACAGTAGTCTGGAAAGGTCTACAACTGTTGCTGTCCAGGCCAAGGCCTTCAAATTGTACAATAGTAAAGACAGACTGGGCCACAAGATACCACACAATCAGCAGTAAGTAATGCAGATGTATAGTTCAGCAGCCTCTATCTAAACTCTGTACACAATCACTAGGTGGTAAAGACTTCACTTGACCAAATGGGATGTAACTGTTACATAACAAGGCATAACTGACACCATCACAGGCACACTGACAAACAGAACAGTCTGTATGGGAGGAGGTAGTAGGCCTGCAGTAACCCACTTTATGTAAGTAATGTCAAGATACCCCCACATTTTGTAACAGCCTAGGTTATGTATGGTGCAGTCCCCCCCTAGACTCAATAATATAGGGCCATATACCACTGTTACATACACTGGCCTCTGGAGTGCATATGGGCACACATATATTGTGTAGGTGAAGCCCACACATATATGGTCCCAGCCCCACCGTATGTGTGGGGTTACAACAGCAGTGGACTGCTGGCAGGAATGGCAGCATGGTATATGTATATGTGCATATGTATCACTATCTGTATATGTGTAAACATATAATGCTCTGCATATGTGTATATCTGGGTATGTATATGCATATCTATGTACATATACATACCCATTTATATATGTCTATCTATATAGATATCTGGATAATCATATGTACGTATATTTGCACCATATGTCCTGAACATGGAGTGTAGCCATACCTCTGTCCCTATAGTCCCAACTTCATAGTGCAAGAGGATGTCGGGTATGTAGGGTTTACTTCATCTTATTGCATGATGAAAATATCGAACGGCAAGAATGTCGTAAATGCCGTACATTGAAAGTGTTGTTGCGGGATCATGGTACAGTGGGGATGAGAAAATTTGCTCTTTCCTTGCTGTAGTGCAATGTCGGAGTTGATATATATAATTAGCAAGGGGGGGCACATCCCCCCACAAGAACAGTTTCGATGTACGTCATTTTCGATGTTTATGCCGCTCGATATTGTCATCTTTCGACGAGGTAATATAGATGCAGTATGTATAGCGGTATATTAGTAGACTATTGCTATTGTAATAGGGATTGTCTTCACAGACATGGTGTGTGTGGGAGGTCACATCTGTTTTTCACATGTGCGCCATTGGCTACTGACAGACATCCTAAGGACATCATAGTACAGTACCGCTGCAAGCACGTAATGCTTCTGTAGACTACAGCAGAGATATTGGCCAATATATGTGGACATTCTGAACACTGTACAGTCCAGAGGTATACACAGAACCTCTTAATGCAGTACATTTGGACCACACCTGACAATATGGATGTTAACAGCCATGTGGATGGGTATAACACATAATGACTGGTATACATTCACCCCTTAGGTTATGCATTCACACACCCCTGTCTGTCCTGACACATAATAACTGCTGGTACAGAGGTGCCATGGCCACATACTACCCACTAGATATTGACATGCATCTGTACAACATCCCACTGCTCTGTCTGACATACATGACTGTTAAGGGAGGCCCGGCAGCAGTACATCTGGCAAGTATCTGAACATGACATCTTACTGGGTAAATAAACTAAGCTGCTAGGCATGTAACAAAGCACTGTGCAGGCTACAGGCAGACTGGCTCAACATCGGCCTACATCTCCTATGGAGGAATGCACATGTACCTGCATATATAGCAGGCTCTACAGTCAAGTCACAGCACAGGGTAAGATACACCTGTGTGAAAGTGCATACCCACAACCAATGTGAACACAGCCACAGTCACATATGGTAAGCTAGCATAATATTACAATATATGGACTATCTGTTCAACACCATCCTCATATGTTCATAGGTTCATAGGTAGGTACTAAGCTATTGGCCCTGGGGCCTATATAAGCCTAGCCAAAAAGGTACCCCGGCTTTTGCCACCCAGGAAAATTATTTTCCTGTTCCACTGTCGAGCAGAGCCACAGAAGTGATCCCCTGGGTGAATTTCCTATTTCCCATCCAATCATCAAGATTTTTCTTGAAGAGTGCAAATGAGGAGCTTTGTTTGATATAGATAGGTAGTTTGTTCCAGATTATGGGAAGTCTCTGGGACAGGAATCTATCCCTCCAGCATGTTCTGTTTATTGTGGTGACAAGGTTTAGGTCCCTAGAGCATGTAGCTCAGAGGGATTGGGATTTCTTTAAGTGGAGCATGTCCAACAGCTCTGGGTTTGAAATAGCTTTGTATGTTAGGCAGAGATTGCCTCTGAGTAGGCGATATGCGACAGAGTAAAGCTGGAGATTTTTGAGATGGTCTGCATAGGGTGTCTGTTTGAGGCTGGTAATCCTCTTTGTGAGGTATTTCTGCGGCCTTTCCAGTTATTGTAGATGTCTTGTGAGGTACATACCAAAAAAGGCGTTGTACTCTATAATGGGTCTAATGAGTGATGAGTACAGGGGAACAATGACCTCTTTTTTCCTGGATGAGAAACCTTTTGTGATGAGGTGTGCCACGTAGAAGGATTTCCTGACTACTGTGGCAATGTGATTATTAAAGGAGAGACTACTGTCCACCTGTGTCCCAAGGTCTCTTATCACACTTTCGGTGTTAAGTTTACTACTGCCTATGTGGTAGTTCATGGGTACAGAGTTTTTACCAAAGTGGATGACAATGCACTTTTTGGCATTGAGCTTGAGGCCATGGCTTTGACACCAGGCATCTGTCACAGTGAGGCCTTTTTGTAGGATGCCCACATTGTTAGGAGTTTTGATTATGTGTCCTAGTTTGCAGTCATCTGCAAACTTCATTAGCCAAAGACCTTCTGTGTTAGTCTGTACTTCAGAGAAGTAGATACCAAACAGGAGAGGATCCAGGAATGAACCTTGTAGTACTCCACTTGTCACTGGTCTGAAGTCAGATTTGGAGTCTGCTACTTTCACAGTGTGGGTTCTGTCAGTGAGCCAGTTGGCAACCCATCTCGTGACTTAGGGATTTATACCTAATTTAGTGAGTTTATCTATAATTTCAGAGTGGGGGATGGTGTTGAAAGCCTTGGCAAGATCTAGATAGGCTGTGTCAACCACCTTACCCTTGTTTACGGCTTTGGTGACTGCTTCAAATAAGTCTATCAGGTTTAGGAGACATGATCTGCCTTTTACAAACCCGAACTGGGTGGGGTCCAGAGTTTGGAGATTACCAATGTCTTTGTTTATAAGTTCCATAATGATACGTTCCATGGCCTTGCAGACCAGGCTCGTCAGGCTAATGGGGCGGTAGTTCCCGGGGTCCGTGATGGATCCCCCTTTGCGGAGTGAGATAACCATCACTGTGCCACTCACACACTAACCCTACATATACTACTTGGCTACTACACAGTGTGGTCTGATGCCTGTCTGTGGTATGGGACATGTGTGTGTATGGCTCTGCAAACATGTAAGCCAATACGGTAGCATACAGTGGAGCAGCATGTAACATCAGATAGTCGGGACCTAGAACAATGATATCTACCACAGTCTGTACACAGGCCAAAGTACATATTAACAATACACACACTGTTGACATTCACCATAAGTACACAGACCTCAGTACTGTACAAACAACCACATAATGTCCAGGTTATGTCATCAAATATAACCCCTACTGTACATAACATGTGTAGCAGTCTGATATCTCACTAGCTAATCAGATATGATGACACTAATTATGGTGTACAGCACATATGCACCTCTTAATGCATGACATATGTACAAAGGTTGAGAGAGTTGTGGCTGTCAGCACATACACAGGGCCAATATTGGCATGTTGCTGTGATAACCTCATACATTTACTGTTGTAACAGGGTTTGTCGCAACATATGTCCTATGAGGGATATGAAGTCAGTAACTGTCACGGCTTTCACCATCTACAGACTGCAATCTTCACACTACCTTCTGAAGTTCACAGATAGATGCTCTGTGGGTAACACATGAAACCAAAAGCACCACACACTGCCCAGTCTGCAGATGAACCTACAGATGGGGAGTCCTCATAAACATAGCACTGACATGGCAGGTATTAAAACATGTAGGACAGCCAAATCAGCACACACCCTGTTAAACCAACATTACTCCAAATGCAGTATAGCAGCACTTACAGCCTGTAGTCAGGTCAGGCACATCCCCCTCCTGCGTGTTGGCCTGTTTCCACACCGTATGTTGTCAGAGGTAAATCCCCAATCCATCTGAGATGCTGTTTGCCAAACAACAGATCGAGTTCCTGCTCACAGTGAATGAAAAGACCCAACACCAACATGATGTTGCTAGATATTGGGGTGTGTTTCCATGCAATTGGCTATGGGAATGTTACCACTACTGTTCCACATGCAATCAGCTAGGGGAGGGCTGCAATTCATGCAGAGGCCATCAGCTGATCATGAGCATCACTTAAAATACACATGCTGCTGCCTGAGCAAAGCAGGTGTAGGTCTCCACATCCACCAGTGAGGGAGTGAGTGAGGCAGACAGAGGCAAAGACAAGTCAGGGAGGGATGGGGGAGTAAAACTTAAGCATGTTTGTGTCACACGCCTACCAACATAGGGCATCAAACCCCTGCTGACTATGTAGTGCTATCACAGTTCTATGCAGTTATTGGATGTGCTACACAGGTTAACTGTTGTGAAGCTCTCAGAACATATATGTAATGGTGAGTGACATCTGCAACAGGGATATGGTAGCTATATGGTAGGTGTAGTACATGTGCCTGTCCACATGAACAGGTGCCAATGTCAACACAGCCACACTCTCACAGGGATGCACACACATTGACACACTTTGTAGGGCCAGGAATACAACTCATCACTAGTGAGATTGCCACAACACATTACTGTGCAGGTATCACATGCACCACATGGGTCATACGGAGATGATATGAGCAAAGGGTATGGGGAGGTGTCTGACATCAGACAGCATGCTTTGATATGCCAGTGGGGGTTGTAGTGAGTGTGGCTGTGATCATATGCATCATACAACACACACAAAAACACAGGGTGCCAGTACTAACATGCATGGGTGCATTTCTGCATGGGTGTGTAGTGGTCAGCTGTGCCAGATGGCTATACAAGGCTAGGTGATGGGTATACCTTGGCATCAGGCCACATGACAATGGTTTGCATTGTGGCTCAGGGCTGTAGTTTCTGCATTTGCCTACACAGGTGGCTATTGTATCCACAATCCAGTCACCTGGGTGACTATTGCATGTGGCCAATGCTGTGCATCACTTGCCATGTATGTGTTCCTTAGTCCATGACATGGATGGCATCTGGGATGTGCACACCTCCCACATGCATGTACAGTGAAATGTGGAACTGTACCTGGGGTGTCTGGCCCATGTTGTGTACACAGATTATCATCAGATGTGCCAGTCTTGGCCACCTGTGGTGGGAACTGGTTATGGACAGTGGGTTTACCCTGCACCTACATTGATAGCATGCTAACGGCATTCCCTGGTGTCAGTGGCATCTGTCTATACAGGGCATGTTGTCAGGCATGTTATGTCCTTTATGGTTCACATTTGATGGCACCACAGCTGTTGCAGGTGTCCAGTGGGGAACATGGGGAAGGTTCACTGTCTGCATGTATGTGCCTATTGGACAGATGGACAGGGCGCCATGCCCTCTGTAGCCCACTGCAATCACTCCATAGTTACTATCAGTGGCCAATATGCAATGTACTACCCACATATTGGCTGTTGCCTAGGCAAGTGTGTGTGTGTGCATGAGACATGGGTTGAGAGTGTGCTCTGGGTAATATTGGGGTTGCTAACTGTGATTACCTGGCCTTGATGTCACATGCATGGGTATGGATTTGCACCCCAGCCTCTTGGCTATTTCACATCTGTTATCCCTGTACGGTGGACACTGTGATATATTCTAGGGCCACCATATAAGAAATTTTCAAAACCCACTCCACATTGGGCCCAGGTGTCACACACTCACACCCGCTTCCACACAGGATACGAGTTACAAACACAGACACACACACACACACCTGTCATGTCTGGGATTAGAATACCTACCTAACTAGTTTATTACACTACAGCACTACGCAGGTATAGTACATGCCATGGAGATTACTGGTATACTCCTTTCCCAAAGGTGTATTTCACATTGAAAGACATCAGCAGGATTGCCAAAGTAGGACATTTGAATTGTAGGGAGTGTGGCTAGGCTAACATGCATTGCTCCCTACACAGGCAGTGAAACACACACAAAACATCCATGACCAACACGTGTGGGTATAGAAACTCTAACAGAGGTCTATATCACACTACAACATGGAGCTGTTACAGGATGCACCATGGGAATTACAGGAGAACTCCTTTCCCAAAGGTGTATTTCGCATCAGCAGGATTGCCAAAGTAGGACATTTGAATTGTAGTGAGTGTGGCTAGGCTAAAATGCATTGCTCCCTACACAGACAGTGAAACACACACAAAACATCCACAACCAACAGGTGTGGGTATAGAACTTCTAAAAGAGATCTATATCACACTACAGCATGGAGCTGTTACAAGATGCACCATGGTGATTACTGGAGAAGTCCTTTCCCAAGGTGTATTTCACATTGGATGACATCAGCAGGATTGCCAAAGTAGGGCATTCAAATTGTAGGGAGTGTGGCTAGGCAAAAATGCATTGCTCTCTACACAGAGTCAGACACACACACACACACACACACACACACACACACACACACACACACACACACACACACACTTGCCAAGTCTGGGATTAGAACTCCTACCTAATTTATCATACTACAGTACAAAGGTATGGGACACGCTACAGAGATTACTGGGCTACAGCCTTCCCAGAGGTGTATTTCTAGGTGGATGACATGAGCAGCCTTGCCAAAGTAGAGCATTTCTTTTTTTTTCCATAATATTTATTTATTTATTTTTCACATTATACAGGTTAAAATACAGAGGTGATATTATATCATAACTACAACCAAACAGTTAAAACATATTTACACTATTTACATGAATGCTTTCATAGTTTAACATTAAAATAGAAAAAAAAAAAACTGGTTGACTTCATATACTTCTTCTGAATACTAACTCCAGGGTTAGTAACAATAACTCAGTTTATGACTACATAATGTTGCGGTGATTCTTGTGTATGTTGTAATGTATCTTACATTTAGTGGTTTATAATATTGAAAATCTGTTCCCAGAGTTTAAAAATGTTAGGATTTTTGTTTTGTTTGTTTATTATGTATTTATGGGCTAGTATATGTTTTATCGCCAAAATCCTGAAATTCTCCCAAGAGTTCTTGTACGGGTTAAGCCAACTGGTAGCTATGTTGAGTTTCATTAATAGGAAAATATTAATAAGAATGATTATTTGGTTTTTGGATAGATTATTTAGGGGAATATGTAATATCATAAATTCCCAAGTGAGCGTTGACGTTTGATAGCCCATTTTTTGCAGTTATAGTTTCAGGGAGTTCAAAGTTTGAATACACATTTACAGCTCCAGAACGTATGGAAAAGGTCAGCAGTTTTATCTTTGCAATGTGGGCAAGTTGGGGAATTTTTAGAGTTAAACTTATGCAAGCTACGGCGTGTGTAATATGCATTGTTATATATCATGAGTTGAGTGAATGCTAATTTTTGAAGGGATATGGATTTTACTGTGAGGTTAATTGCTTGTGTTAATTTGCGATTCTCAATAGATGATCATTTTTTTCTTTACAATAGTCAGATATAAGTATATGGTCTTGAAATTTCATGTCTTTTATCAGTTTGTATGAGGATGCTGTATATTTTTTGTTTAGTAAAAGAGTTTTCCATAATAGGTTACATTTCATTATGTCTTCTTTATTAATGTTGATATCATGAAGATAGCTTAAACACATCTCTTTAATCTGTCTCATGATCAACAGATATGATTTGGGAAGGATCGTTTGACTTCTTATTTCATGAATAGGACATTTTAAGTATGGGTATATATCTTGTAAGGTTATGTTTATTATATGTGGAAAGCATTTTAAGTCTAACATCTGGTTATTTATTTTGAAGTTGGGGTTTTTATGTATGGGTTGTAATAACATCATGCGTTGAAGCAAGTTTACTGATTTAAAGAGTTTTTGTGTTAGCGCTACAGCATTTTTAAGGGGTTCCATTAAATTATATGATTTCATAATATTGTTATTTAGAAATGGCAATGCTTTGGGATTTATATCCAGACTTTTGGTATGTTTAAAATATATTCTCACCCAGTGTGGACACCAATACTACAGTATTGTAGTTTGCAATTCTTAAGATTTTGTTGGCGTTTATAATGAAATAGTAGCTTTCAAAATTTGGTAAATCTAATCCACCTTTGTTTTTAGGGGTCATCAGCTTATCATATGAAATTCTACACTTTTTAGGTTCCCATATAAATTTAGCAAATTCAGTGTGAATCTGCTTAAAGAATTTCTTGGGAATGCTTAGCTGGGAGGACATGAAGATGTATAATAGTCTGGGTAGGACATTCACTTTTATAATCGAGACTTTGGCTAATGGAGGTAGTTTCAGATTTTTCCATCTATTTAAGTCAAGTAGGATGTGGTTCCATTTTTGTTTAATATTATTTAGATAGAAATCTTTGTTATTCGTGGAGAATGTAATCCCTAAATATTTAATAATTTCTTCAGTTTTTACTTGTCCTATCAAAGGTAAAAGTGAAAAAGGTTTAGGGTTTTTTAAAGGAAAGATGTTAGTTTTCTTGAGGTTTATCTTGTAGTTTGATATTGTGGCAAAGTCTTCAATAGCAGATATTATTTTCTTTGTATCTGTAATTGGCATTGTACAATAAATGTTGAGGTCATCTGCAAATGCTGAGAAGGAAATTTCGATGTATATTAGTGGGGCGTTGTGATATATATTTTGTTTTATATTCAAAAAGAGGGGTTCTAGATATAGGTTGAACAATAATGGAGATAAAGGACATCCTTGTTGTGTACCGTTTCTGATCTAAATTCTATTAGACCATGTTTTATTTATATATAATGATGTGTAGGGGCTATTGTATAATATTTGTAGGGTTTGAGTAAATTTTTGGGGTATGTTAAAGTAGGTAAGATTTGAAATAAAAATGTGTTTACTCTATCAAAGGCTTTATGGGCGCCTATGACGAGTGCATACATGTTTAGGCTGTTTTGGTTAGCGTATGAGATTAGTGTGTGTAGAGTTAATGAATTATCACTCGATTGTCTGGAAGTTAAGAACCCAGATTGTTCACTAGAGATAATTACATCCATTATTTTTTTTCATTCTATTAGCCAGAATAGATGTTAGAATTTTGGTATCGATATTTAATAATGATATGGGTCTGTAACTATCCGGATTTTGAGGGTCTGCCTTTTCTTTGAGTATAAATATAGTTTCGGATGCATTAAAGTGTAAATCATTAATTTTACTGTTTATTATGTAGTTTAATATGTGGGATAGGATTTGTGCAATGATAATGTAAAATGTTTTATAAAATTCCGCTGTGAGACCACCTGGTCCGGGTGATTTATGGGATTTCAGTTTTTTGATTGTTGATATTATTTCCTCAATGGTTATTGGTTCTAGTAGTTCTTTTTGAAGTTTCCTATCGCTTTTTGGGAAGTTAAATTTTTGTAAGAAGTCTCTACTTTTTTTCATTTATGGGTAAGGACTGCTGGTCTCCATAGATTTGTGAGTATATTGCTTCAAATATGTTAATAATATCACCATTTTTTGTATAATTCTTATTTTCATAGGTTATTTCAGAAATTTGAGAGGATACTCTTGATTGGTTAATAATCCTTGCTAGTGCTCGTGATGGTGTTTGGACATAGTTAGCTTAATTGGCAAGTGTTTTGGTTTCGTGAAATGATAAGTTATTATTGTGCAACATATAATGTCTTTTTGACATTTCAATAATTCTGTTTCAGTTTGAGTGTTGAAGTTCTTAATTAGATCTTGCTCTAATGATTTAATTTTAACCTCCAGTTGTTGTTTCTCTCTGAGTTGGATTTTTTTATAGTAGGTTGCTTTTTGAAGAAAAATAGCCCTGATTTGAGCTTTTGTTGTCACCCATTCGATATCTGGAAGGTGTTGATGTTTAAATAAGTTCACCAGGGTTGTTTTAAGGATATCCTGTATTTCCCCAACTATCTCCTTTTTCTTTAAAAGACTGGGGTTCAGGGACCAATTATATCCTCTGTTTAGTGTGTTATTTTTGGTGTTCTTAGTAAGATTTAGGATAATTTTCGAATGATCAGATAAGTATCGAGTATGTAGGTTTACTGTAGGGTCTAGATTAATTAGTGATTTAGAAATAAGTCGATTCTCGACCACATTTTATGACAGTTGGAGTAAAATGTAAATTTATTTGGGTTATTTGTTTTATTGCCATATTTAAATGGCTCATATAAATTAAAATCATATTTAAGTTCATTTAATGCTATAGATGCCTGTTTATTGTATGCCATATGTAAACTTGATTTATCCTGTTTTGGGTTTTGGTAGACATTCCAGTCACCTCCCAGAATCATATAGTGATCATGATATTGGTTTAAGATAGGATACAATGATGTATAGAAGGAGTGTTGAATATTACAAGGTGCATATATATTGAGCAGTAAAATAGGTTTGAATACTCAGGAGATGAAAGGGTTACATAGCACCATCTTCCTTCTTTATCTATTTTGGTTTCTATAATTTTATCTTGGTATTGCTTCTTAATGATTATAGCTACTCCTGCACTTTTGGTTTTACCTTCCGAAGCTATAACTTCTCTTATCCATTTTTTTTCTTTGATTACTGACCACTGTTCTATAGTTAAATGTGTTTCCTGAATTAGTATAAAGTTTGCCTTAGCTTGCAAAGTAAGGTGTAGAAGTAGTTTCCTTTTTTCATGTGCTGGAGCCCCTTAACATTCCGTGAATCAAATTCCCACATTTACATAGTTTCTTGGTTTATGTATGTAGTCCTGAGATTTGAGTATACATATCAGATTGTGTTTGTTTCTTGTCAAGATCATGTTATAAAAGCATTTTCTTATTCCCGTCTCTTCCTTGTGCCTAACCACTAGCCTCCTGGACCAGGAATTAAGCAGGGCCTGAAGAGGTTTAACCCTTGTATATTTTTGTAATATTAGTATAATGTTCACTTGCGTGTTAGAGTTTGTAGAGAAGAAGAGGTTTAATGACTCTGCATGACTTGTCACTAATTGTACAAAGCCTACCCAACTCATTCCCTAGGAAAGACACTGCTTTTATAACCTAAGCGTCTTCTTTTGAGATTTACTATAGAATGTTATACTTTAGATAACATATTTCCAATCAATTTGGTCTTAGTTAAGTCAAGGATCATCAATTCAAGAGGCTTGTCTCTAACAGTATTTACATATTTTCTAGCTCTAAATTGGTATCTCAAGCTTTATTTATTAACTATAGTAATATTAGGTATTAATTCCCAGTCTAAACTTTAGCTATAATTGGTCGTTACCTCTCTTGATGGAAGTTTCTTAGCTCTGTTTATTTCCCTCTTAGATTTAGGAGTATATGGGTTCTTAGTCTACGTAATGTTATGTTGCTGTTTCCTCATTACAGAATTTAAGTACCTATTTGCGATTACTTATGAGTTTGTTTTATATCTATCTTCTTTGTAGATATTCCTCTCTTTGTAATTCCTTATAACTTTTTATTGACTCCCTATATTTATTGGTTTTGTGATCTATTTGTTTTTTCTCTTGATTCATTTGCTTGTCATTTTGTGTGGTGTAGAGTGATAGTGTTCTCAAGTTGGGTCTTAGGATATCCCCAGTGTAGTTAACCACAAATGTTTTGTTGCCCTTGCCTTGTGTTGTTCAGTTCTTGAATGAAGTTATATTATATAGGTCTTGGCGTGACATCCCTCAACTACAGAATTGTTATTCTTCATATAATTATTTTTTCTCATTCTTATGTACCCTGGAGAAAGCATTGCAGCTATATATGAGTTTTGTATAGTTTGGTGAAAAAGCATTTATTTTGTCTTTTCAGATATTATTTATGTGCCTCTGTTAGTAACTGCCAGTTGTAGCATTCTATTTATAGTCTGTATTAAGGTAAGCAGTTTGCTATATTTGAAATACTGTTTGACCGTTTTATTATATTGATAAATATATAGGGACTATAGTTGCTTTTTGTTTACAACCTGTGTTAAGATAAGTCAGTTTCTGTATCAGAGGCTTTTAGTTAACTGTAAGTATATTCCACATAACTATGTGATTTAATTAATGGCTAAACTCATCAAACTGTAAGGCCAGAAAGTAAGAATATGGCAGGTATTTTCACTGACTCACACACACACACATATACACACACAGATATACATACGCATCCATACATACACAGTGAAACTGTGATGAGACTATAAGACAACAATTGTTGATAAATCTAAACAGGCTAATGCATACACACAAACGAGAATTGCTGGTCACATGAAATGCACTTTTTTATCTCTGTAGCGATGGGGAAGTAGTGATGTATGCCTAATGAATCTGTCAGGTTTATTCAAAATTGATACTTCCATTGCTGATTCAGTCAATAATCTAACCATGTTAAAACATATGTGCATGTTCGTATTATATCCATACACATATGTAGAAGTATACACATATATATAGATGCATATACACGCACACACACACACACACACACACACACACACACACACACACACACACACACACACACACACACACACACACACATACACACATATACATCACGGGTCCCCTTCAAAGGATCAAGATTTATGATATCAAGCCACTGATCCTTAAATTAAGGTCAGCGCATAGTAGTGCTCTTTGCAGATTAGAGTTCCCTGCAATTATAATTGGGTTTTTATTATTAGAGAGATTACTGACTCTCTCTTCAATTTTTCACTTTTTTTTCTTTATTTTTTTGATTTATATTCCATTTAGATGCCTCGCAGATCTTCCGGTCAGCTAAGCCGGCTGCCTAGCTTCTCGTAGGGGGACTCTGAATGTACACGGACTTGCAGAAGTGCTTCCTCTTTAATTCGACCTCCTGGAAATGTCAAAAGTCTTTTAGTTCCTCCCATGGGAAAAACCAACATGGCGGACATGAAATATGATTCCCGTTGAGCTCCTCATGGCCTGTAAAGAGAAAATCAGGGTCGTGCCACTCACAAATAAGACCTAGGGCAAAACAAGACCAAAATAATGAGGAAAGAAGTCTCCGGCTGTCCGGATAGCTTACAGCCAATCTCGAGAGCTCTAAGAGCTGATCTGTTGAGTGTAACTAATTATCCATGGTGGGAATCTTTTTAGAAACTGTCAGAAAAGTGCTTTTTGCTTCTCTGTGGTTAGCGACCGAGTATTTAACACCATTCACATACAATATCAGTGTATTTGGATATTTCATTTGAAACTTTAACTTTCTGTCAATTAAGAACTTACAGTAAGGTGAGAGGAGTTGTCTAGCCTGCCTAATTTGTAGGGGCAGATCTTGTGCAAGTGATATTTTGTTATTGTTCCACATTATGAACCCACCATTTTTCTTTGTAGATAATAAGATTGTGTTAACATCCTGAAAGTTTAGGAGTTTGGCATATACAGGTCTTGGATTGTTTGATGCTTGAGATTCTCTCAGGGCTCTGTGTGCCCTCTCTATTATTATTTGGTGAGCTGCTTTTTGGTCTTTGAATAATGTAGCAATTATTTGTATAATAGAAGGGATCAGTTCATTGTGTTGTATATTTTCCGGCATGCCTCTGATGATTATGTTATTCCTTCTGGATCTTGCCTCAAGATCAATAATTTTTGCTTGCATGTTTTGGATGTTTACTTCATGTGCATCTGATTTTTTGGAAATTAGAACTACTTTTTCTTCATTTTCTGTTATTTTGGCTTCCAATTTGTCCATTCTTTCTATCATTTGGTTAAAAGAACTTCCAAATGACTGTAGTTGGGTGGACAGTTCTTTTATTGCCTCTTGAATATGTAGTAAAGCTGCCTTAATGTCATCCAGATTTGCAGGTTGATCTGCTTTATTTTTGTTCCCTGATTTTGCAGAATCTTGTTGCTTTGTTATTTTCTTTTAGAATTTAAATCTTTCTCAGGTGAAAGTAATTCTGAGAGTTTAGTTGTTGTTGTTGTAATGTTTTTGTCTTCTTTTGACATTTTGTGTAAGTAAGGCATCTTGGTTTGCAGATAATGTTCAGTATATAAAGTTTCCTGAACACACGGCTTTCTTTCCTTGTCTCCCTCCTTTGCTTCAGATAATCTGTTAGAATCCTAGTAGTTTGACTGTTTATTCAGGTTTATTTTTTCCTTCCAGAATTTTTGAGTGTTGATTATTGTTATTAGCTCAGATTATTATATTAAAATAGACCCTGTTTTTTCCTCTGGGTTGGTTTTATTCCATAGAGATTGAAGAGCTGTAGGTTAGCAGTGCCTACAGAACAGTGGCCATCTTTGATCTCCCAAAGTAGAGCATTTCAATTGTAGGGAGTGTGACCACCCTAAAAAGCATTGTTCTCTACACAGATAGAGTCAGACACACACATACACAAACACACTTGCCAAGTCTGGGATTAGAACTCCTACCTAACTAATTTATCATACTACAGCAGTACACAGTTATGGGAAATGCTATGGAGATTACTGGCTTATGACCTTCCCAGAGGTGTATTTCTAGGTGGATGACATCAACAGCCTTGTCAAAGTAGAGCATTTGAGTTGCAGGGAGTGTGACCACACTACAAAGCATTGCTCTCTACACAGACAGAGTCAGACACACACTTGCCATGTCTGGGATTGGAACTCCTACCTAACTAGTTTATCACACTACAGCAGTACACAGTTATGTCATGTGCTATGGAGATTACTGGGCTACTACCTTCCCAGAGGTGTATTTCTAGGTGGATGACATTAGCAGCCTTACCAAAGTAGACCATTTCAATTGTAGGGAGTGTGACGATGTTAAAAAGCATTGCTCTCTACACAGAGTCAGACAGACACACACACACAAACACACACTTGCCAAGTCTGGGACTAGAACTCCTACCTAACTAGTTTATCAAACTACAGCAGTGTGCAGTTGTGGCACACACTATGGAGATTACTGGGCTACAACTTTCCCAGAGGTGTATGTCTATGTGGATCAGCAGCCTTGCCAAAGTAGAGCATTTCAATTGTAGGGAGTATGACCACTCTAAAATACATTGCTGTCTACACAGACAGAGTCAGACAGACACACACAAAAACGCACACTTGCCATGTCTGGGATAGGAACTCCTAACAAACTAGTTTCTCACACTACAGCAGTACACAGTCATGGCATGTGCTATGGAGATTACCGGGCTACAATCTTCCCAGAGGTGTATTTCTAGGTGCATGGCATCAGCAGCCTTACCAAAGTAGAGCATTTCAATTACAAGGAGAGAGACCACCTTAAAAAGCATTGTTCTCTACACAGACGGAGTCAGACAGACACAAACACACATACAGACACACACACACATACACACACACACACACACACACACACACACACACACACACACACACACACACACTTGCCAAATCTGGGATTAGAACTCCTACCTAACTAGTTTATCACACTACAGCAGTACACAGTTATGGGATGCGCCATGGAGATTACTGGGCTACAATTCTCCAAAAGGTGCATTTCACAATGGATGACCTCAGCATGCTTGTCATAGTAGGGCTATGGGAAGGGCAGTGTGTGTGCATGGGCCATAGCCCATTCATCTAGGGGTTGACAAGCCACATGCAGGCACAAACAGGGTTATATTTCACAGGTACGTGTATACAGCTGCTAGATGACTACTTCCTTGTACAGTCATGTTGCACAGCTAACATGTGCACCACATAGTCTGTAATGCTAACAGATACCAGTGGCTAGTATCTGTAGTAAGTGACATCTGACCATCTTGTGGCCCTTTAGCTATGTGCACAGGCCTGGATGGCTCCTTGTCACAGTCACCCTCTTCCACACATCTATGTACGTCTACCTTTGGCTTATTATAGTGTGTTGTCCTTACATATATGTCTGTATTCTTATCCACTGTGTGTGCAAAGCATGAGTGGTGCATACTAAGGAGTGTCTGCACTAACATCTGCGACTGGTGGATATGTCTGGTCCACTGGTGTTTGCAGACATGGCCTTCATGTGTTTAAGTGTGTGAGCATGCCCAGAATGACCTTTCAGTATGCTGACAGACATTGACTTCATTTCTCTAAGTGTGTGAGCATGCCCAGTATGCCCATCTGTACTGAATGTGTGGATCGAGTCCAGGTAGTTTGTACTGCAGTGCTGAACTTTGTGTTGTACACCAACAGGTAGCATGCTGTCTCTGCAGGGTATCCATCGATCATTTGGCATTTACTGTTACTACATTTCTGCATAGGATGGGGGGCACACCTGACTATTTCTACACAGGATTGGGGGGCACACCTGACTGTTATTACATTACTATGTAGGATGTGGGGGGCACACCTGACACCTGTACGCATTTGCTAGGACAGCACTGGTATGTTGGGTACTCCATTTCAATATGTAGTCCTACCTATCATGCTGACTAGAGGCATACCAGTGTACTACAGATCTTAGCTTTTATTTACCTACGTATTAGTTTCTGACTTCCTACCCTTCAGAACTGACATCCCACTGTCTGATCTGCTGTAGTGTATCTGTGTAGGCCGGGGGGTTACTAGTAGGCCTCATTCAGAGGCCATAGCACAGCCTTTGTTTGTGTTTGTCTACACCTGTCCTGCTGGCTGTGACTGTTGTTGGGTATGTGAACCCCTCTGATTGGCATGTATGAGTCACTTACCTTGTGGGTGTCCCAGTATTGAGGGTTGTGCTGCAGGGTTGCCTATGTCGGAAGCACATAGTACACTCCCTACACATGGTTAAGCACAGGTAGTGTAATGTTTGGCATCGCTTTTACTGTATGTGAGAGTCAGAGAGAGGTGTTATTCCCTGGGTCCCTCCTGTGTCAGTGTATGTGCTATGCGTTGCCTCTTTGCCAAGGCCAGGGCATACTGGGCATGCATCCTTCTGCCTACTGGGGCAGGCTCAGGTTGTTCCTCCTCCAAGTCACTCTGTGCCCGTGCAGGCCTTGGCAATGGTGAGGGGCTGTGTGGCCCTGCCCCGTGCTGTTTCTGCTGCAGCTGTTTCCACAGGATCATATTGTGTAGCATGGCACATACAAGGACAATTTGGGGTACATGTAGCTGGTGACTACTGCAAGGCTCCACCGGATGTGTCCAGGCACCGGAACTGTGACTTGGACATCCCAAACACATGCTCTACTATGATTCTGGTCTGTGTGTGTGCCTCATTATGGAGTTCTTGTTCAGGTGTGTGTGTATTTCTGATGGGTGTCATCAGCCACAGCTCCAGTGTGTATCCAGCATCTCCCACTAGGTGACCATCAGGGATGTCCCCACTGATAAATATCTGGTACAGCTGCGTCAGATGCCAGATGTGGGAATCATGATAGCTTCCAGGGCAGCCAACACACACATTCATTATTATGCCCTGGGCATCACATAAGACCTGACAGTTGATGGAGAGGATACCCATGTGGTTGATGTAGGCCCTACCCTGCTCACCAGGTGGTGCTTTGATGTGTATTTGCTTGCAGTCTATAGCACCCACTAACCCAGGGTATTCTGCTATTTGGTGGAAGAGATGCATATTGCTGGTCAACACCTCAATTGTGTTGAGGGAAAATACGTGCTCACTGGCATGTGCTGACATGGCATCCAGGAACTGGTGGAGTACCCTGGATGCTGATGCCTGTGAAATCCCTATCATATCCTGAGTTGGCCTTTGGAAGGTACCTGTAGCTAGTATTCATAGCCCTACACATACCTTGGTATCCACTGGGATGGGTTCCCCTGTGTTAGTTCTGTGTGTCATGTGTGGCCAGCACAGCTAAACAATTTGCTGTAGGAGGTCCCTGTCCACCCTATAGTGCTCCACTATCTCCAGCTCATGTAGCCCCTGATAGGTAACCCTGGGTCTGTACACTCTTCTCCATCTCCTCATTGTGGGTTGGTCGACAGCATTCACATCCTCACCACCCTCAGCCTCTTCCACAAATTGTTGTATGATAGTTATTGCAGCCCCTATCATTTTGCTGTTGTGAGTGTTAAAAGTTTCCCATTTGTTTACACTGGTGGTGTAGAGTGTGGAAAAACCAGAGGGGAAGGTGTTTGCATAGTTTATACTAGTATTCTGGGCTGGTCTGGTCTGCTGCCTGTGTAATTGGCTGATTCTGATACATTTCCCCTGTCAGTTATGCTAGTTCTCCTTGATTACCTTCCTACTGCTGTTTTCCCGTCCCATTGCCTTCCTGTTTAAGCCCGGGGGTGAGCCGCACAAACAGAGTGCACAAATGTGCATACTGCTGCTATTTCTTGGTTTAACTTTTTTTCTGCCTTTAAAACCCGGTGCGCGGCACGCACATCTGCTTAGGCAATGTAAAGAGTGCTAGGCAAGTTTAGACACACCCCCTTGCTTAGCTGTGCTAAGCTAGGAGCAAACCCAAGCCACAGGGCTCCAATTCACTTACAGTATGCCTGACACCCCCCCCCCAGGATGTCACCTAACTCCTAGGTTTGCACCAAGCTATTCCTACTCTTACACTGTTGAGACCTGACTAGCATACTGGAGAAAACTGGGATTCACTATCATTCCCTTCATTTGCATAGGATTGCCTGCTAATGCATAGTTACACATCTCACACTGTGCCCCCCCCCCCCTTAGCAACCACTACTCACTGGCCATGTTGTCTTCTGCCTGTCATTGACTTGCATGGCAGAATTGTGATTTTAATTAGGGTGCTTAATTTAGGTTTCTTTTGTTATTTTCCCCCGATCCCATTTGCACACTGCTGCCCTATGCTTAAACAGCTGAGATTGGCTAAAAAAAAATTAAAAGTTGATTTTTGTATTTTTTTCACTGTTTGCAATGCCAGTGGCCTTATACTTGGCCATTGGCATGCTTAGTGCATGATATGTAGCCTTTATTTGGAGCTGTCACAGCTCCCGTTTGGATTTTGCAGAAATGTATTCGGTTACTAACCGAGTACATTTTTGCAGATTGCACTAGTCCTGTAAGGCCGGATGCAAGCTTCCTGGAGTGCAAAATCACCTCATTTGCATAGATTTCTCCTGCAAATGGGGTGATTTGCATACAGGGACTTAGTCCATGCAGGATTAGTGCAGGAGCGCTCGTGCACACCCCTGCAGGCTGTTCCTGGATCGCACAGCAGACATATTGCCTGCTAGAGCTCCTGCACCGATCTTGCATGCCATGCAAGCTATAGAGAATCTGGGGAAATGTCTTTTTAAAAGAATTCCAAACATTAAAAATAGATACAAGATAAGAAGAAACCTGAGATTAATATGGCTTAACTAAATAACAGAAGTCTCAACAATAAAACAGGTGATTTATATGATTTCTCTGTTTTGAAGACATTTGCATCAGTGCTATTACCAATGCTTGGTTTAAATTTAAGCTTATTTGTAGTGTATGAGATTAATCTATCATTTCTGTTTGCTCTCTTCTTTTGCCACTAGGTGGCAGCATATACCACGGCAAATACTTGCACAGCATTATTCTCCAAAAGTTTCTACCTAAGGATAGCAGTTATTTCTACTCTTACTCCCCACTTGCATAATTGCTAAATTTCCACTACTCTCCTGGGCTAGCAAACCCACATTTAAAAGTTCGGAGACGAGGGTGCCAAGCATGGACCTGACTCAGTTCACCCGGAGACACACCTTCCAAGTTCCTGTGTACCTTCCCAGACCCGGAGCCAGGGGAACTCCGGTGGTATCGACCATCGAGTTCATACACGTGCAGGTCCTTCCAGTCAAGGTACTACTTCTCGTTCTTCAAAGTGAAATTGAGCATTCGAGTTTGGTAATTCATCAAAGTCAACTAAACCAGACTATAACATGAGTGTCTCTACAGACTTGCCTTCCAAATTAAACACATTTGATCAAAATCTCTTGAAACTAAGAAAATTACAAATGGAGGTGGCATATTTTGGGGAATGTAAATGAGCCAATATAATCCTCAAAGGCCTTAGATCCTGGCAGTACCCAACTGGCCTCCAGGACGGGTCTGCTTTCCATAGAGATTTGATAAAACTCTTCGACTGTCATGGGGTCAAACTCATGCAATTGATTTGCCATCATTATCAGCAGGCTATTGACATACTTCTTCTTGATACTTCTAAGCTTGATGATGCCATTAGGAATGACATAAACTTCCATAGATACAAGTTTCACTACGACCGCACCTTTTATAGTATAGATCAACACATTTCTAAATTAACTTCTACTAAGATAAAGAAGTTAAACAGGGACATCAAAGTGCATAAATGTGGTACAGCATCTCTCAAACCCCCTCCATCCCAAGGCAATTTTTTGGCTCATATGCCTTGGGTGGGTGAAAACCGCCAGCCTCTCGAAGCTTGCCTTGTTTCAACTGACTATTCTGACTCAACTACTGTTTTGAATTCCCCAAGAAATGAAGACTCTACTAACAGTAGTGATCAGCGATCAGTCCTCAACCTTACCACTCCGCCTGGTGGGGCAGAGGGAGGTAACCCTTTTCGAGTCCTGGCCTCCTCCCCACCTTCGGACCAAGTTCGGAGGATGAATCTTCGGCCCAGGAACAAGAAGACTTAAATGTATCAGTTATAGAAGCTGCTCCTTATTCCAATTTACGTGAAACATTGACAAATACTAACAAGGACTTTAAAATTTATAACTTTTCTGATTACTTTTTTGACATAACGTTAATAGATTTGTTAGCCAGAGGTGTCTCTTTTGTGCCTTCAAGAAGAGCAGATGTAGCTTCTTCTATTATTGATTTAAAACTTTTTGTAACAAAGCTTAACTTACAGGTCTTAATGGGGAAATTTTTGGGGGCAGAAAAAAGATTTTTTATTATCCAGCACTTACAATCTACCACTCCACTCTACACTGAACACATTTGAACAGATTTGTGAGTTAGACATTAGATACGCTCTCACAGACCATCTACCCCCACGGTCCTCCATGTTCAACATCAGTAAAGCAGAGAAGTCCCTGCTTGACATGCTAGCTGGGGCTTCGGTCAGGGTAATGCAACCTGACAAGGGTGGGGGTTTAGTGGTTATGGAGGAATCAGATTACAATAGAAGAATAGACTCTCTGCAGATTGTTACCTAGAGATATCCCAGAATGAGCTTAATATAGAAAATTCCCGTGTGGTTTCTTATTTTAGTGATATGTTCCTGAATGGAACCATTGACATAGATTTATTTAACTTAATTTCTCTTCCTGTATTTAAGGTTCCAGTTATTTTTGGTACACCTAAAATTCATAAAAATCTTTTAAATCCCCCCATGCGTCCACTAGCAAGTGCTAGGGGCAGCATTACATACACTGCCGCCAAAGTAGTTGATTCCATTTTAAAAAAATACATGGCTACTGAATCTCAAATTAGTAAAGATTCTTGGTCTTTTCTAGCCAGGGTCAACTCTACACCTTTCTGTGAGGATAGTCATTTTTTAACTGTTGATGTAAAGGATTTATATACTTCCATCCCTCACTTGGTGGCCTTGGAATGGATCCCTTCCTTGATATCCCTTAAACTAGCCCCTGCTACCGAGATCCAATTTGGTGAGTGAATTGTTGGATATTATTCTATCCAGCAACTAAGTTTCTTTCAATAATAGATTCCATCCTCAACAAGTATGAGTACCAATGGGTTCTCCTTGCGGGGCAAGTGTGGCCAATATGGTAATGGCCTATTGGGAAAGGGAATTTGTTATGAACAACAGCTCAGTCATGGACTCTGTACTCATGTACAGTCGGTTCCTTGACAATATTTTTATCATCACTAGAGGGGGAAAAAATATTGTTAGATCCATGGTACAACTTTTCATCTCCTCCACTGACTTTCTACTATTTACCCATAGCACATCTAAGGACAGTATCACCTACTTGGATGTGGATCTAAGGAAGGATTTAACTTCTAGGAGCTACGTAGCCAAAATACACAGAAAAGACACCTTTTCTAATAGCTACGTTCATTTTGACAGTTCCCACCCATACAAACAGAAAAGGTCCATTCTCAAAGGCCAACTTGTATGGGCAGCACGCATGATGTCTAGAGACCCTGATTTTCTAGTGGAATGTAATTTCATGGCTGACCTCTTTATCAGCAGAGGATACCCACATGACCTAGTTTCAGACCTAGTGGAAGAGGTCCAATCTAAGAGATTCTCAGGTTTTTATGAACCTATCCTTAGTCAGAGGGGTGGAAATATGACAACACAATCAGAGAGTATAGAAAAGGCACCTTACTCATTCCAAAGTTTGATTATAACTTATACTATGGATGCCAGAGCCATTTTTACAACAGTCATAAAGAACTGGCCCTTGATCCTGCAGGATGAGTCCACACGTAAGGTGTTTGTGGACCCCCCCAGGGGTAGTCTACAGGAGAGGTTCAAATTTCAAGGATATACTGGAAAGAAAACCAAAGATTCACAGTAACACATCGGGCATGTACAAATGTTCCATGTGCAGATACTGTGGATACATAAAAACAGGGTCAAGGTTTTCCATCAATGAGGTAGTCTTCCACTTGGCAGGCAAATTCAACTGTAACAGTACACAGGTAGTATACTTAGCCCAGTGTGTCTGCTGTCCCGCTTTCTATGTAGGCAAGACAGACAGAAGATTACAAGATTGTATATATGAACACCTGTATGCCATCAGAAAAGGCAAAATGGAGAATGCTCTAGCCAAACATGTTATGGAAAATTTAGGCCACAGTTTCACATTTAGTGTTATCGACCAGGTTAGTTACAACCCAAGAGGAGGCCATACTCCCTTGTATTTAGAAAGTAGGGAACTGTGGAGGCAATTAAAGCTGGATGCATGTCACGTGCCTGGCCTAAATGGTTCTTTGAACCTGGCTTGCTTACTGAAGTTAAAGAGGCTCAAGAGATGACCTGTAGCAAAATCATTCCATACTGGAGGGGTTTCTACATGTCTTTCATATTTCCTTGTTACTAATAGTCACCCTTTATTATTTTTTTAAATTACGAACATCATTTGAGCCTTTACCTGGTTATGTCACCTGAGTTATTATATTTTTACTTTTATTTAGCAGCAGGATTCAAGTTCCCAATACACGGCTAACATAAAAGCCCAGATTACATGCTTAGGCAGGTTTACAGGACTCAGTAAGGGATTATACGGAAAAGGGGGGGCAGTAGGTACTGGCTCCAAGTATTGTACAGTGTTGCTAGTTTGGTCCACTTCTTGCCGGACTATGTTCTTGTAGTAGACACTATTTAGTGTCATCTAGTTAGTCTGGCGACAGTGGAGAGGGTCCGGGGGCACTAGTTTCTCGGAAGCGGGTTCAATAGAATGGAATAGAGTGGAGGTTGGCAGTGACCAACTACACCCCCCGAATTAGTTATTTATACTTACACCGGGGTAACAGTATCAAGAAGAGTTACAATGCAATGTGCATTAGCTACACTGACAACTTGTTATTGTCACAGGATAGTAGTTTCAAGTCAGGATATGCATAGGTCTGGTGAAACAGTAATAATAATATTTTGTATAGCTTATGGATACAGCTATCTTACTTCAGATTCCCAGAGGAGAAGGTTTTTTTCCACCTTTTCTGGTGGGAGGCTATCTGGCCCTGTGGGCCATTTTAACAACAGGCAGTGTGTTCTGTCTTTAAAATCTTAAAAAAAAAATTTCAGTTTCCAAACTTGGCAGTGGGGGTTTACACAGCTGTCTGTTTTTTATGTTTTAAAACTTTTTTTAAACATTCAATTTTTATGACTAAAATTAAAACCTTTATTTGCTTACAAGTCCTAGATTTGTCAAGTGTGTATGTACACACTGTTTTATCTGACAACCTGTTTTGCATGCAATATGGTTTTAACATTTTGGTAATATATTACTATTGCATAAGCATTTAGTTGCTCATTGTTCCCCTAGTGCTTTTTTAGTGCTGGGACTTTAATTTAGATGAGGTTCAATCGTGTGACTTGCTATTCTCAATTAGTGAACTGTTTAAATGTTCTCAATGAAGGAAAAGCACTGTTTGCTTGTTTGTTCTTTCTGAAGAAGTTGGACTGTTAGCCAATGAAAAGTGTAAATAAATCTGCATTTTTTCATTATCATCGAGTTCGACTTTATATTCTCAGTGGAATTGAGACTTGGGCTTCGGAGTGTTTGGTGAGTCTATACACATTTAAAAGTTGTCTATACTACTTTTCCTTACAACATAGCTCCAGCCCATCCTGATTTAATTTATGAGCTGCAGTTACTGATACTTTTTCACTGATACTTTTTTACAGTACTCACTTCTTCTTGGGTTTCATTCCCTCTCACTTCACCTCTCTAGTCCTATCACACCCCTCCACCTATCCCCTCCCCCTTAGCTAACTTCTCCCTTGAGTTTGCTTCTAACCGATGCTATATGTGGTGCCATTTTTAAATCCAGTTTGTGTCCACATCCCATTCTGCTGGTCCTGTGGTTGGGTTGCTTGAATTGCCTCTCGGTAGGTTTAGCAATGTGTATTTGTTAAAAACTGACCTTGTAGAGCACCACATTTGATAAAATCAGTGTAACCGATGGAATGTGTACTAATATGGGCATGGTGATCTTGTACTGATGGCAATACAGTTTGTCTAACTTAACTGCAAATAGTATAAGAATACCTGTGTTCCTTGCCTCGGCACAGCGACTGTGATAAGACAGCTAACAGTAGCATATTCTTTGTCAGAGAGGTTAGAGTTGGTAATTGCAGCTTTAGATATATTTTTTACTACTGCATAACCAACTAGCATAAGGACTCCAACTAATAGGTGTCGTGGAATGCCTGTTTCTCATGTTAATGCATCACAGTGAATGAATATACCTGCTCATACTGCCTGCCTGTGTCTAAAGGATTTTTCAATGCCATATGTACTGATTTTGAAATATACTATTGCATTACTGCTCTTTTGCCTTGCTTAACTGACTGTTTTTGATAATGCTTGTATTTAAAGGGATACGTTATTGCCATATGTACTGTTTGAACATTCTAATGCATTACCGCTCTGTTGCCTTGCATATCTGATTGTTTTTGCTGATGCAAGTCTAACCCTTCCCTCTCAAACTGCCTAGGGGTATTTGTATTCCTCCTGGGCTTAAAGGTAATTGTTTGTTTTACTGAGGCTCCACTGCCTAACTGCATTGTTTATATTGCCTATATGTAGTGCTTTCTACTGCTACCTCTCTAAACTTTTTCTCCCTCTACAATTACCCTTTATCTCCATCTATTTATAGTCTCTCTACTTACAGTACACTCGAATACAATCCTTCACATCTTGATATCCCTTACTTCTGCCCCATCCCTCTACCTTCTACCTCCCCAGCTTTGCCATTCAAATTACCTAACTTTTTGTGTGTCTCTCTTTTACAGTCTACCATCCTGGGTGCTCCCTCCCTGCCTTTAAAACATAAGGACTACCTTCCTGCTAAAACCAGAAGACACCCTTGAATTGCCTGCTACCCAGGCATCATTGAACGCTACCACAGTGAGGACATCCCTACACAAGGAAGTGTTAATGTATATAG
Organism: Protopterus annectens; assembly: GCF_019279795.1. NCBI lineage: Eukaryota > Metazoa > Chordata > Ceratodontiformes > Protopteridae > Protopterus > Protopterus annectens. The sequence continues at coordinate 1,479,068,226 of NC_056746.1, forward strand.
CCTTAAAGTAAACAACTTGCAACCTAATTTACTACCTATATTTGTTGTTCTGACCTCCCATGTGCGCGTTAGCAGCCTACCTTTAACTTAGGTTTAATTGTAGTGTATGAAGACTAATCTATCATTTCTGTTTGCTATCTCCTTCTGCCACTAGGTGGCAGCATTTACCACTGCAAATGCTCACACAGCATTATTTTCCCAAAGTTTCTACCCAAGGATAGCAGTTATTTCTACTCTTGCTCCTCACTTGTATAATTACTAAATTCCCACTACTCTCCTGGGCTAGCAAACCCACATTTAAAAGTTGTCTACACTACTTTTTCTTACAACATAGCTCCAGTAGGGTTGCCACCTTTTTAAATGCCCAAAGTGGGACATTTTTGGTACAAACATCAGATTTTGCAGGCCAAAACATACTCACAGCCAGTACGAAGGACAGAACTTCCCTTTTTTGCCTAAATAAAAAGGTTATTCTTGTAGCATTTTATTTGCTTATTCTGTTATAACATTTAGGTGTTTCAGATACAGAATAATTGTTTTATGCAACTATCGCATAAAATATAGGAACTAATTTTGTCCGAAAATCTCAGGACAATTCCCATTTTTACACTTTTTTAGCAGGACACAACTGCCCAAAGAGGGACTGTCACTCGCAAAGTGGGACAGGTGGTAACCCTAAGCTCCAGCCCATCCTGATTTAATATATGAGCTGCAGTTACTGATACGTTTTCACTGATACTTTTTTATAGTACTCACTACTTCTTGGCTCTGCCCCCAATACACCTAAATTTATAGTCCAATAGCCAAACCCCCTCTTATTAGACCCTATCAGCTTTCATCTGGCATTCCCCCACCCTCATTCCATTACCTATATTTTACTATAACCTATTAGCTTTCATCTGGCATTCTCCCACCCCCATTCCATTACCTATATTTTACCACTCCATCTTCTGGTGTTGTATCACTGGGTATAACAGTTCCTTAACTCACAAGCTTTATCACAAATGATATACTCCTCTTTACTACCCCTCTTGCTCACCCCATACCTCCTTACCTTGTATGAAAACCAGTTTCTCATGGAATTTCAGGTCCCAAGAGGCCATACTATCACCCCAACTGTAAATCCTCCCACCTTTAACCATACTTACAGTACCGTGTCCTGTCCATCATCTTGTTCACTCTATCAACACATCAATCCCAGACACATTAGCTCTAGATCCAAACACTACCATAAATACATAAACAAATTCCGGACGTTCATCACTATGTATAGACCTAACCTCACACTTGGTGGTGATATCCACCCTAACCCTGGCCCATCCACTTCAGATATATATACCCCCTCTACTTGTAATCCAAGTTACAAGCCTGCAAGTAATAGGCCAACTAACTCTCTCTTGGCCTGTCACCGCAATATTAGAAGCATTAATAAGGTACATGAACTACATGCACTCCTGGCTGTCCACTCCCCTGAGATTCTCTGTTTATCTGAAATCTGGTTAAAACCTAACACTACAGACAATGAAGTGTTACCCCCTGGGTACAACTGTTCTCTATAAATATGAGTTGAATGTCACCATAGACGCTATACAACCACCTCAGATTAATAACTCTGAGATCCTTGCCACCAAATTGCAACTTAATAAAAATAAATGTATCAATATTATCTGTAGGTACATTCCCCCAGGCAACAATATATCTACACTTGAAGATACCCTTCACTGGCTATCATGTCACTACCACCAAGAAACTCTACTATTAAGTGATTTTAAAATAGACTGGGGCACCTGTTCCTCAGAATCCCCAACCACCCATATTAACTTATATGCATTTACACAAATCATAACCACCCCTACCAGGATAGGTAAACCTAACCAAAAAGAAGGCATACTTGACTGGGTACTCTTAAATAGTAACCCCCAATTGTACACCTCTGGGACCCTCCCTGATGACCTAAGCAATCATGTTCTCACTTATATAATTAAGCACAAAGCCATTAACCCCCAACAACCCTTACTCAGAATGGTAAGAAACAAAAAAAAACTTTGACCCTGCCAAATTCCAACAAGAACTAAATTCATGTAATTGGTCTAGTCTAAATCACCTCTCCTTAGAGGAAGCAGTTGCATACTTTAACAACAAATTCCTTGAGATCCTTGATTCACATGCACCCGTTTGCTCAAAAAGAAAGGCAAAAACTGTGCCATGACTGTCTAAAGAGTCCAAACTCAAAATTACCCTTAGAAACAAAGCATGGGCTTTATGGTGTACTACTAAAGACCCCAAGATCACATTAAATACAGGCAATCTAGGAATGAAACTAAAAAAATCCATTTTACAAGACAAAAACAATACTGTAATTTACAGACAATAAACCAAAATAACCTTCAGAACTTTTGGGCAGGTTTAAATAAACTACTCCATCCTGGACAGACTTCAACCCCTATTCCCACTACTATCATTGATAAACCCCCCTGAGGATGTCTCAGCTAGCCTTAACCGATTATTTACTGAGACAATTCCAGCCCTAGCTAGCCAGCTACCTCCTAGCTCCCTGGCCCTGAAGGTACCACCCCTAGAAACTAACTCTTGTTTAGCTTCCAACCTGTCACCACCTCACTTATCCGTACCTTGATCAAAAAATTAAAACCCACAACACTCTGCTGATCAGCTCCCTGCCGAGTGCCTACAAAAATCAGCTGATGCTATTGCTTACCCAATTTCAATACTAATCAATCGAACCATAGCAGAAGCTAAAATTCCCACCATTTGGAAAATATCTTATGTAATCCCACTTCACAAAGGTGGCAGCTCTACTGAATTATCCAATTATAGGCCGATAGCTATACTATCTCCACTTGCAAAGATTATGGAAAAATGTATTCGTAGACAACTGATGCAGCACATAATCCAGAATCACCTTATGGCAGACACCTAGCATAGCTTCCGACCTCACCACAGCACCACTTCAGCCCTCCTAGCCTTCACCAATGCCATAAACCATAATCGCAACAATAATTATATATCCTCGGCCCTCTTCTTGGATCTTTCCAAGGCATTTCATATGGTTGATCACAAACTTTTACTCCACACCCTGAAAACATTCTGTCTAGATACTAAAGCCCACCAATTCTTTCAATCCTATCTGAATGCAGACAGCAGGCTGTCCTTTGGCAAAACAAACTCTCTAACCTCCTATCTAACACCCTTGGTGTACCACACGATTCTATACTAGGTCCTCTGCTGTTCTCCATCTTCATTAATGACCTTTATACTGTCATCCCAAAAGTCAGCTGTATCCAATATGGTGATGACTCCACCCTGATTTGCTCGGCCACATCTCCAACAGAGCTATCGTCAGCTACACAGACCACCTTTAATACAATAGAAAACTGGCTTTCTGTTCATCGTCTGATCCTAAATCCCCAAAAAACTAAAATGCTGTTTTTCTGACCAACACACACGTCTATGGCATTCACCTTTACCATAATAGCAAATGATGGCACAATAATCACTCCTGACCCCTCTACAAAACTATTAGGTGTCATCATAGATAATCTAAAATTTGACCTACATGTTAACCAATCTATCAAAACAATCAATAAAAAACTAGGGTCACTTTACAGAATAAAAGCCTTCCTAACCCCTCCAGCTAAAAGTGCTATAGCTCGCTCTCACCTTCTTTCAACTCTTCTGTATGCATCCCCTCTACTCTCTAATTTAAACAAGTCTGTCATTAACAAACTCTCAATCTGCTACAAACACATTGCCAGATTTGCCACTGGGCTGCCTTTCAGGACACATCATTGTGTCAATCTAAACCAGCTTGGGTGGCTAGAATACCCAGCCTAATCCAGTATAATCAACTGATTTTGGCCTATAAAATCCTCTATAATCTGGACAATACTCCTGCACTTAAAAATATTATCATCCCTTATAACAATCCTAGACCACTTCGAGCCTCTAACAGACTACAAATTCAGACTAGCAAAATTAATAACACAGTCGGTGACTCTCTTTGCCAACTCAGTAGGTAGTTCCTGGACCTCTCTCCTAGCCAATATTACTTTACTTTCTACCCTGTGTCAATTTAAGACGAGACTCCAACTACATCGGACACTTAACTGACTATATCAATGTATCAAACCTCGTTAACTCTCCTCTACAATGAGTAAAAACTGTTAAATCAGCCAACTTGTATAACTTAATCCTGACTTACACACTCGGGATTACCTCTAACCTGTGGAATTTGAGTAACTTGTTTACGTATGTAATCACTGTAAATATTTAATTTGCAATATGTAATCTTGTTTATGTAATCTTAACTGCTTACCTTGGAGCTTTTCTCCCCAGGCCTCTGCTGAAAATTGACATGCATCCAGTCGGACTATCCCGGTCAACAAATGCAAACTAAAATAAATAAAAAATAAAATGTCCATAACTCATGTCACAAATTCCAGCAGATGTATCCTTGCATTTGATCGGAAGTTAGCAGTGCCTCCATATTTTTTAGAAGAAAGTACAGTTGCAAAGTAAATATAACATTACAGTGGATATTCTAATAGATCACTGTTCCAGTAGCCTAAACTTTATGGGTCCTTCCCCATATGACAGGACAGCTTACAAAGTTAAAGGGTGCCTTCCCCATGCTCCAGCTGTCAGCAGCTAAAGCAGAGCTCCATATAAAGATAGTTGGAGTGTAAAAAGCTGTGGAGCATTTTTTGCCTAGGAAGATGGTAAGAGCCCTGGCAGAATAATGCTAGAAAACTAATCCAGCTAATCCAACAATGTACAAAAGGGTGAAGCATCCACACCCAGGCAATACAAAAAAATGAGGGAGTCATGAGGGAAGGAGATTACCATAACGATCTATTATAACATCTATTGTTATAGTACGTTTACTTAAACAATTTTGCTAAATTCAATGCATAGATCACTATTGTAGTTGCCTAAGCTATAGACTTAGACTGCAGAACTGCTGGGGAATGATCCTACCAAAGGCTGTTCTGAAACTTTGAAAGGAAGTTAGTTTGTAATATTTTGTAAAGGTTTGCACTGAGGACCAATTTGCTGCCTCTAAAATACTTCTAGAGTCTTTCCCTTTCCAGAAGGACATCAAAGAGGCCAAATCCTTTGTGGGATGGGCCCTATCCCTGCTCTGAAGTGGCTTATTATGGTGAGTGTAACAAAAAAGTAATAGCATGAGACCACAAGCTGGAAATGGCCAGCTTTGACACTGGTTATTCTTTCCTCTTAGCCTTGTAGGAGACAAATATCGGATCAGCTTTCCTGAAGGCTCAAGTTTTGTATAGGTAGTATCTAAACTGCCATTGGATGTCGAGTATAAACTATCTTTCCTCTTATTCTCTCATTCAGATAAGAAGACAAGGTTATTCATAATGTAGCTTAAAGTAAACTCTGAGACCACTTTCAGCATTTTATTTATTTTTTATTTTACATTTGTTGACCGGGATAGTCCGACTGGATGCATGTCCATTTTCAGTGGAGGCCCAGGGAGAAAAGCTCCAAGGGTAAGCAGATACAGCATTACATAATTATAAGCATAAAAAAGAATTAGTTCTCAAAGAAACCAGTTCTTGTAAAGAATGAGGTAGGTTTGACTCACCATAAGTGCTTATAACTCAGATACTTTTCTAGCAGATATCTTAGTAAAAAAATCTCAGTGCAGCCTAATGAGATGGTTTAAAAGGGGATAAAGCAAGCTTTTCAAGAGTAAAGATGAAATCCCAAGGAGTAGCCACTTGTTTCATAGTTGGGTGGATTTTCAACACCCTTTTCAAAATCTGCTTAAAGTGAGCATTGTTAGAAAGAAGAGGGGAGATGGAAGGGCAACAAGCATAAATGGCTGTCAACTGCCCCTGGATAGGCTAGAACACAGCAGTTCACATAATCAAGAACCAGAGGCAGCTAGGGCTAAAAAAGTTCCTATTCCTTCAACTGGCACCAACAAGAAAATATTTTCCACTTGTGCATTTGTGATTTTCTAGGAGCAGTTTTTGCCTTTCAGTACTTTCTGCATGTCCTCAGAAAAAAGGTGCCTAAAAGGTGTTAAAATTCTATCATCCAGGTGTTAGTTGAAAAATTATTAGGGTGGGGTGCATCAAACAACCCCTGTCTTGTTTGAGCAAATTAATTCTGTGAACCCTGCTGAATTACTTGTGAATAACCTTTCCAAACATCACTACATGGTCTTTCTAAAGCACTTTGCTTCTAGGATTCAGCCTTATTCACATCGTAATTTTTTGTCAGTAAATGTACTGTACTATACTGTTGAAGCAGTATAACTACTACATGTGAAATTGTTTTATCTTACTTATCTTATCAGAGCTATCAGAACTATTTTTTACACTCCTAACACTATCATCTTAGGTTTTACTTGTACAATTTTCAACACGTGATTCTTCCCATCAACAGATTTTGTTTTAATTCAGGCATCAGACATGCACTACCTTATTTTGACCCCACAAATATGGTTCTTTTTAGCTGATGCATTTACACCATCTAAAATCACTATACCCTTCATGTCAACTTTTTTTCACTGAAAGTCTTGCTTTGCTATAGGTACATAGTGGATGCCTGTGGTTTCCATAGGTTTCCATACTACACTTATTGCTGCTTTGAATTTTCAAGTTTTATCCATTGCTTTATACAAGGCAATTAATGATTCTGAATTGCTCCATTTTCTGCTCCTCTGCTCTGTCAGTTTATGATTCAAATTTGCTTCTACAAAGGATATCTTACCCTGGAAACATATGCTGTCTGTCATGTCTATGACATATCTGGTAAACAGTTAAGCCTATTTTGAATCCTGCTTTGGTCTCTTATTGTGTGTTTCTTGTTGCTGTGCAGCAAATCACTTTGTTTTTAAGCATGAGCAATAATTAGGAACTTTTTTTCCACAGTTTTCCTCCGATACTTCAGCTAAATTTATTCATGCTCTTAAACACAGTCTTCCTACATTAAATTCTTAAAATGTAACTGTCTTACCCAAAGGTGCAATGTCTTCAAAGTTGTCACTCTAGAAAATTTCCATGTCAGATTTTTCTCCTAAAAAATGTTACTCGTACCAAGTTTTAATGTCAGTTAGGATTTCTTCCATTCTTTTTATTCCTTTCATTGTAAAGCTGATTCACAGAACCCTTTTAATTTCCTTTAGATCCCCTGTATTTTTGGCTGAAAATCAACAACTTTAAGGCTGCGCTCAAGGTTATCATGTATCTCAGTAAACACTACATTCACCTTTCCCCTTATTTATGTTGCTCACTTTCTGTTTTAAGGAGGCCCACTCTACCCAATTAACTATATTTCTGCACTAGATTACCCTGCCTTTCTGTCAGTGAAAATTCTGTTTCTTCTTTTGGTTTCTCTATTTTTGCAGAGTACATCAGAACAGAATTTATATTTTCAGTTGCACTTTTGTTTTTCTTACTTAGTTACATGTTGCCAAGAGGCTTTCATTGTTTGAAGTGTTTGTCTTAGATTGACAAAAATGGAGTAAGAACTTAATCCAGGCATAGTTTATCACATTATACCCGGGTGAGATTTATTTTTGCTGTATTTGTCCTTCACAACATACACTTGATATTTAGAATCCTCCAATTATTCATGATTTTGCTTGCATCAATGGAATTACCCTGACTAAACTTAAAAGCATACTTCCCCTGAATATGTAATGTACAAAACATATGCTTTAAACCACAATAATCAATACATTCAAGATAAAAATATTACTTTTAATACTAATGATGAACATAATAGTATAAACCATTGTTAAAAATAGACTTAAAAATGCAAAACATAGTCAATCTGTTAGTTGCAGTCAGATAAGTGTTTTCATAGTACACTTGTAATTAAACCTCTGCTGCCCTTTGCTTCAAAATGGGAGCTATTGAACAATAGTAATTTAAATCTGGCTTGCAACAAGCATTTAGTCTCAGTTGCCATTTAGTTTCTCTAGCTTCTAATTCATCATCCACACCCCTAGAGTCACTGATAAAGAATAAACATCTCTTATAGTTGGGACATTCTAAAGTGTGAACATATAAAGCATTAATTTTTTTATTTTTAATGTCTCTAAGGGGGTCAGTAATGCAATTACGTAGCCTTCTTTCAGTCTTGCCTATGTAAAAAGCAGGGCATGATAAGCATGTAGCTAAATAAACCACTATAGTGGTATTGCAGTTGCACCTACTCGGGCATCCTATAGTACTTTCAAAACTTCCTATAAAGACATTCGTACCATCATTTATATTTTTACAAGTCTTGCAAGCACCACATTTGTACATCAATGATCTGTGCTTGCCTTGTTTTCTGTTAACAGTTTCAAGAATATTTTTTATATTAAGCCCTCTACTGTACACAACCTTAGGTTTATGCCCCAACTTTTCATTTCATTGTCAAAATGAGTTTCCCATATATTAACACTTGATATAAAATTTGATATTTCAGTATTTTATTGTAATACCAGAACATTGGGTGTCCAGCTTGGCCATTTTGGTTCTATTAGTATTTAGATCTGCTTTTAAAATAGGCTTAAATGTAGTATTTCTTTTAAGCATAACTTCTGTCTTCACTTTCAGCAAATGACTTAAGGGGTAGCCTCTGGTTTGGAACATTCCAATTGATGTATAGATCTCTTTTTTGAATATTTCATCACTGCTAATGAGCGTAGATAACCTAACCATTTGGCCTTTTATTATAGCCTTCCTCTGATGGAAAGGGTAGCAACTGTTATAGTGCAGTAACATATTGGAATGTTTCCTTTCTGTGGATACTACTGGCCATGTTGCCCCCACCAATATCCTTAGTCAACTCAATATCTAAAAATTCTATCTTATCATAGTGCCATTTATATATGAACTCAATGAAAGTGATTGTGCCATTGATGTAATTTACGGTCGTTCATCACATGTTCCTATCCTCACCATAAAATGACTGTCATCCAGAAACCTCACATACAACAATACATTGGCCATAATGGCAGAGGAAAATACATATCTTCTGTTTCATTCTAGGAGAAACAGATTCACAAAGCTTGGTGCACATTTGGCCCCCATAGCCGCTCCTGCTTCCTGAGGATAGAATTCACCTTAAAAAATCATAAAGTTGTTAGCCAAGACCACTTCAATGAGTCCAACTAATAAATTAGCCTTGGATTGATCTATTGATTTGCTACCCATCAAACTTTCCCTGAAGAAGTCTAACTCTTCATTATGGGGGATTCCTGAGAACAAGTTAACCACATACACAGTTAGGAAACAAAAAGCCAAGCTGTCTGTATTTATTTGTCTTAATACCAAACAGTGCCATGAGTCTATATGTTGTGCCTCACTTGCCACTAAACTTGCCCATTTGTCTATATATGCTGTTATTGATTCAGTTTTAGAACCTCAGGCTGCTACTATTGGTCTAAAGGGAGGGTTATACACATCTTTATGAATCTTTGGTATTCCAAAGATTACTGGTATTCTTGGTTTCTCAGCTGTTAAATATTTTATGTCCACAATTTCTACTTCATTTTGAAATAGAACATCAAATAAAAAAGCATCAATCCTGGCATAAGCTCTATTAACAGCATTACTTGAAGTCCTTCTATAAGTTGTGGTGCCATTCAATATTTCAAACATTTTGGAAATGTAATCTATGTGAGACATAATGACTACCCCCCCCCCCACCACCACCTTGTTTGGTTTCATTACACGATACATCTTGTTTCCTGCCAATTCATTCAAAATAATGGTTTCATCTTTCATAAGATTGTTTGTGTTACATTTGGTTTCTGTGACTATTTTTTTAAATTGTTCACATAATTTCTCAAAGGACACTAAGTGGCTGACTGGAGGTAATGAATGTGCTCTTACCTTTGGCCACCAAGTTTTTGTCCAAGCCTACATTACTGTTTTTGAAATATAAACTGAAATTCAATTTTCTAGTATACAGTTTTAAGTTAATCAAAACATTTGGAATGTCAGTCTTATAATTGGGTACAAAAAATATCCCTTTTTTAAACAAGTTAAATGTCCTTCACTAACAAAGACATCACTGTAATTATAAATATATAAAAAAAATCACTTTCCAAAATATTACATTCCATTGCAACATTAGAACAATTATTTTCAACTACATTAAGTGAATTTTGGTCAGACATAGCAGTTGTGTTAAATAACTCAGTCAATGAAAGTCCCTCCTCCAGTTCTGCTGTTTTGATTTGGCTTGTTTAAGTCCTGAATAGATATTGGTATGTACTTAAGAAGTATGATTTTTTTTTTGCCCAATTTTTGGGTGATTAATGTGAACCAAAAGCTACAGGATTACTAAACAGGATTTAGATTGCGATATGCCAGTGGGTAGTGCCACATGTGGTAGCTGTGTTTATTATAAGGTGGTATCTTGCACTATGGGACGGATTCACGAAGGCTTGCATGGAGTCTAAGAGTAGAGTAAGACTCCATGCAGCCAACATGTCCACCGAGCGATCCAGGAACAGCCGGTAGGGGCGTGCAAGAGGTCTCCTAAAACGACTCTTACACGGACAGGGCTAGGTTATGCAAATTACCTCGTTTGCTGCCGAAAGCTATGCAAATGAGGTAAATATGCGATCCAGGAAACCCTAACCTGTCCAAGTAAGAGTAGTGTTATTTGCAGAAATGTACTCCGTTGACAACTGAGTACCGTTCTGCAAATAGCAAAACAGACCCATGACAGCTCCAAAAAAGGATGCATCCAGTTAAGGAAGCATGCCAATGGCCAAAAATACGGCCATTGGCAATGTTCCCCATTGCAAAATAAAAAAAAAGAAACAGAAAACCAATAATTAAAAGCCACAAATAGGGATTTTATTGAAAATCTTAATTTTCAATGCAAGTGAATGGTGGGCTAAAGACAACATGGCTACCGGGTAGAGGTTGCTAAGGGGGGAAGCTCAGTCTAAGAGATGTAACCAAGCATTAGTAGGCAATCCTATGCAAATGAGGGTAAGGATAGTGACTTCCAAGTTTACATAGCAAGTGAGCACAGTCAGTTGAGTGTATGAGTAGGATAAGGGGAGTATCAGAATAGAAGATAGGTGACATCACGAGGGGGGTATGTATGAAAGAATGCAAGCTCATTGGAGCAGAGTGGCATGTGTTTGTTGTCAGTTACTCATCACTGGAAGAGGTGTCAACAGCTATCCTAGCTAAAGGCAAGATATTGAAGGTGTATCCCGTGGATAACACTAAAGTTTCTTGATTAAGTGCCTGCAACATGTTTGCACATGGGTGTGCACCTGTATATCCGAGTAAGACTGTGTGCATGTGTGTGTGCCTGTGTGTGTGTGTTTAAGCCGGAGTAAGTATATATAAGGTTGTTGAAATGTGTGTGTGTGCATATGCACCTGTGTGCGCGTGTTTAAGCAGGAATTAGCAAGTGTTAGGCTGTGTAAGCATGTGTCCATGCATGTGAGCTGGTGTGCACATGTTTGCACTTGTGTGTGCGGTGCTGCCCCTGTGGAAACAAAGGGAAAAGGAAGTACAACAAATAGTAGGAAGTTAACCAGGGAGAACTAGCAGAGCTAGCAGGTGAAAACAATCAGAATCAGGCAATTACACAGGCAGTACAGTAGCCCAGCACTTAAAACACTGCAAACAACTTTCCACCATGTTTTCCTCAGAGAGACTGCAACACTGCAGTAAACTAAGAGAATTGAAAACTTAAAAAGCTTTACTGACAAAAAAATGTTAGGGGCTGCCATTGCTGTTATAAGGTGACATATGCAACATGCTGAGGGTGGTGACAATGTGAATGCTGCTGAACAACCCACAGTGAGGAGACGGAGAAGAGTGTACAGGCCCAGGGTAACCTATCAGGGGCTACATGAGCTGATAGTGGAGCGCTATAGAGTGGACAGAGACCTCGTGCAGCAAATTGTTGAGCTGTGCAGGTCATGCCTCACACACAGAACCAACAGAGGGGAACCCATCCCAGTGGAAACCAAGGTATGTGTTGGCCTAAGAATACTAGCAACAGGTACCTTCCAGAGACCAACTGGTGATATGACAGGGATATCACAGGCATCAGCATCCAGGGTACTGCACCAGTTCCTGAATGCCATGTCAGCACATGTCGGTGGTCATGTATATTTCCCCAATTCCCGTGAGGTATTGGCCAGCAATGTGTCTTTTCCAGGAAATAGCAGAATACCCTAAGGTAGTGGGTGCAATTGACTGCACGCACATATGCATCAAAGCACCAGCCGGTGAGCGGGGTAGGGTCTACTTTAACCACAAGGGCTTCCCCTCCAACTGCCAGGTTGTGTGTGATGCCCAGGGCATAATACTGAATGTGTGTGCTGGCTGCCCTGAAAGCTACCATGATTCCCATATCTGGCATCTGACACAGCTGTACCAGACATTTGCCAATGGGGACATCCCTCATGGTCACCTAGTGGGGGATGCTGGATATGCACTGGAGCCGTGGCTGATGACACCCATCAGAAATGCACACACACCTGGACAGGAACGCCATAATGAGGCACATGCACAAACATGAAATGTAATCGAGCATGTGTTTGGGCTGCTCCAGTCACAGTTCCGGTGCCTGGACACATCTGGTGGAGCCTTGCAGTATCCACCAACTACATGTACCCAAATTGTCATGGTATGTGCTATGCTACATAATATGATCCTGCGAAAACAGCTGCAGCAGGATCACCATAGGCCTGGGCCAAACAGCCCCCCACCATTGCCAAGGCCATCACAGGCAGAGCGTGACTCTGAGGAGGAACAACCTTAGCCTGCCCCAGTCGGCAGAAGGAGGCGTGCCCAGTATGCTTTGGCCTAGGCAAAGAGGCAACGCATAGCACATACACTGGCTCAGTAGGAACCCTGGAAATTATACCTCTCTCTGACACGCACATATAGTAAAAGGGATGCCTAACTTGACGCTACCTGTTTTCAAACATGTATATGGAGTGTACTATGTGCATCTGACATAGGAAGCCCTGCAGCACCACCTGAGGCATGAGTGCCATGTTTTAAGCAATATAAAGCAGTGCTAAACAACTTGTACCACTATTTAGTATATGTAAACAAAATTGCACACACTAACTAGCACAACTTTGGGCAATGTTGAGCAATATTGGGCAACGTTGGTTAATGTTGAGCAATGTTGGGCAATTTTGGTAAAACTTGGGCATAGTTGAGCAAAAGCAGGTAAACATGCTCATATTTGCTTTACTGGTCCTTAAGCAGTCTGGTCTGCCCAGTATAAAAATATAAAGCAGTGACAGACCTCGAACCCAGGATACTGTGTACTATAGTCACAGTACTGAACCACTAAACCATGACAGTATTTCATTGGTCAGCCTGTATGAAGAAATGTTAAGTCTATGCAAAGTGTCTCATGGAAACCCTGCAGGCACAGCATAATCCCTGTCTAGTTATGACACAAAGGTGAGCCCTGCAGTAAAAATATAACTTTATTTTCAACACACGTATAGTATAAATGTTAATATTGGGCGTGTTCACACACGTTAACATATGTAGTGGACTTCAAACAGCAACATACTGAATGGTCACACTGGGCGTGCTCACACACTTGAATAAATGACAAATGTCAGGCAACAAAATACTGAAAGGCCAAACTGGACATGCTCACACACTTAGGCCATGTCTGAGTACAGCAGTGGGTCACACATCTGGCAGTTGCATGTGTTAACTCAGGAACCTCTCACTATTCACCATTCCTGCCTTGTGCACAGTTATATGACAACAGACACACATATAATATATTGGAACCCTGTCATAATCAAATTTGTACTACAGATACTTAGGTTGTTCATAGAAAGTGGGAAAGCAAAGAAGATAAAAAAACCTGCAATCAGTATCAATAAACAATGTGCACTCCAAACATTATCATAGGTTCATAAGTTGATACTAGGCTATCTGCCTTAGGGCATTCATAAGCCTAGCCAGAGTGTTTGGCTTTTGCTACCCTTTTAGATTAGCAGACTATGCCTTTGAATAGTAGGTCACAGCAGATAGCCCTCTTACGGTTACTTTATTGTGCCTCTGTCTAGCAGGGACCCAGAAGAGATCCCAGGGGTAAACTTACAATCTCCCATCCACTCATCAATATTTCTCTTGAAGAGTGTCAGTGAAGGGATCTGCCTAACTTGGACTGGGATTTTGTTCCAGAGTGAGGGGAGCCTCTGGGATATGAATCTGTCCCTCCAGCATGTCCTATTTATTTCTGTGCTGAGGTTTAAGTCCCTGGAGCATGTAGCTCTAAGGGATTTGGATATCCTGAGATGGAGCATGTCCATTAATTCTGGGTTGGACATGGCTTTATACGTCAGGCACAGATCGCCTCTGAGTAGGCGGTAAGCAACTGAGTAGAGCTGGAGCTTCTTTAGCTGAACTGCATAGGGCATCTATTTGAGTCCCTTGATCCACTTGGTGAGGTACTTTTGGGGTCATTACAGTTGCTGCAGGCGTCGGGTAAGGTACATCCCAAAGGGGGCATTGTATTCAATTATGGGCCTGATGAGTAGAGGGGCACAATGACCTCTCTTGATCTAGATGTGAAACCTTTTGGGATAAGGTGGGCTATATAGAAGGTCTTTCTAACCACTTCGGCAACGTGATTGTCAAAGGAGAGATTACTATCTACTTGGGTCCCCAAATCCATAATTACTTCTTCTGTACTTAATGGATTACCACCTATGTGTTAATTTGTGGCCACTTTGTTTTTCCCAAAGGGGTTGACTATGCATTTTATGGCATTTAGCTTTAGGCCATGGCTCTGGCACCAGTTATCAATCTCTGTGAGACCCTTTTGGAGGATGCTTGTGTCAGCCGGAGAGTCGATTATGGCACCCAGTTTGCAGTGATCTGCGAACTTGGTCAGCCATAGTCCTCCCATGTTAGCCTGTACCTCAGAGAAATATATACCGAACAAGGGAGGTCCCAGGACTGAGCATTGTGGAATGCCACTTGTAACTGGTGTAGAGTCTGACATGGCACCTGCAATTCCGATAATGTGGGTGCTATCCCTGAGCGAGTTTGCAACCCATCTTATGACATATGGGTTGATATCTAAGCTGGTGAGCTTATTTATGATACCAGAGTGGGGTATTGTGTCGAAGGCTTTTGCGAGGTCCAGGTAGGCTGTGTTGACTACCTTCCCTTTGTCTATGGCCCTGGTAAATGTTTCAAAGAAGTTGACCAGGTTCAAGAGGCAAGATCTGCCCTTAAAGCTGAATTGGGTAGGATCCAGTGTCTGGAGGTTCCCGATGTCCTTGTTTGAGTTCCACGATGATGCGCTCCATAGCTTTGCAGACCAGGCTCGTTGTGGCACCACCTTTGTGGAGCAGGACCACTGTTGCTGTACGCCATCCCTTTGCTACATATCCTGTAGTAAGTCTGAGATTGAACAGTGACTTTGTGAGGGTTAAGTTCTTCATGAAGCTCATGTAAGATGCAGCCCGGGACACCGTCCGGTCCCATTGATGCTGTGTTTTTTGCTTTGGAGAGGGCAGCTCTCACCTGTTTATCTGTGATGTCAGGGAGGCTACACTCTGTTGCGATGGACATTTGCTATTTTGGAGGGGGAGGGGGAAGAAATTTGCACTGAACCTGTCTGCCAGGATGTTGGCAATGTCTGTGGGTTCAGTGTATTTTTTGTCATTTTGCACTAACTCAGAGCATATCTGGGAGTTGCCACCCAGGTTCCTGACATAACTAAAGAAGGCCTTGTGATTGTCTCTAGTGTCTTGTGCAATTTTTCTTTTGAAGCTGGCCTTAGATGATTTTATGAGGGATCGTAGCTTCTTGCTAGTACTGATCAGAGATGCCTTCCCTTTTTGGGATTTTGCTCTATCATGTAGTAGCTTCCTCCTTTTGTTGTATAGCTTATTTATGGCCGGGGTCCACCAGACAGGTCTCCTGTCTTTGGAGGAGTGAGTCTTGGTTTTATTTGGGATAGCATGATCCATGCATTCCTGTAGGTGTCCATTGAATGTCTGTGAAGGATTCTGCGGTTTAGCCGTATTTTCCACTGGCCCGGGGGCTTTGAAGGATACCACCTCAGTTTTGAGAAGTGTGAAGTTTGCTTTTGAGAAGTTCTTCACCGAGATTACCTTGGCTGGGGGTGTGGACAGGATATGGATGTCCAGTGAGATAAATTTATGGTCTGACCTTACCAATGAGGGGTATACCTCTGGTGTGGAACATAGAGTCCCCATGTTGGTGATGACCAGGTCCAATTTGTTTTCCCCTCTTGTGGGGGTGGTGATCAGTTGTTCCATAGCATTTGAGTTTATAAATTCTAGGAACCATTGGGCGAGGGTGTTGGGGCTTGAGTAGTATTCCCAGTCAATGTTTGGGTAGTTGAAGTCACCCAATATAATGGTGTTTGGAGAGACCTTCATATTCTCCAGTGTTCTCAGGATAGCTGAGTGGGGTTCCTGAGTTTGGGAGGGTGGTCTGTAGCAGGCTACAAACTGAAACCACTGTTAGTTGCACATAGATGGTCTCTGATGCTTCGTGCAGTGCTACTAGCCTGGAGGTGTGGGTATCTTTGATGTATATGGATACTCCCCCTCCTTTTGTGGTTCTGTCAGAGTTTTGTATCCGAAAAGCATGGTATGAAGTATAACCTGGTAGTGCTGGGGTGCTTTTGGGAGCCTTGAACCAGGTTTCTGTTACTGCACAGATATTGATATTCTCCATACTGAGGAGAGCCTTGAGTGCATGCATTTTGAGGTTTAGACTTCTGGCGTTGAGCAGCATTACCCTTAGTTTCTTTTTCCTTGTATTTTCTATGGAGGTGGGTTTGTCTTTTGAGCCTTGCCCAAAAAAGGCACTATGGGGGTGGCAAGAGCCTTAGCCAGTATTCGAAAGCCCAGGGGTGACAGGTGCAAGCTGTCCCCAGCGAAGCAACGTGGCTCGTTGAGCATGTCATCCCAGGCTGACAGACACTGGATCCGCTTTGAATGACACCAATACATTAGCCAACTGTTAAAATTGATCATTTTGTCTTTATACTGTGGCATCATTCTTGGTGAGGGTAAGATGCTACACAAGGTCAGGGTCATACCAGCCTGGGCTACATGATCAGAGCTCCTCTGTCTCTTTTCATGTAGTCCAGGGAGGAACATTTCAGGTCATTCACACCAGCATGGACAATGACTGAGTCATATTTGTACTTGCTTTGGAGTGACCTGAGTGCATGTGTTGTGGCGGATCCTGGCACCCAACAGACAGCTTACAGTGACCTTCTCCTTGTTCAGCCCGGTGAGTGGGACGTCAGTGTGTCTGACAATAGTCGCCTATTACAAGTGTATTAGGTGTGTTTAGCCTTAAGGGCAGTGACTGTGTGGCACACTGACTTTGTGAACTATGTGATATGTGGGTATTGAGGTAGCAGTTGTTTGGGTGTCTGCTTTGGAGATCTCTGCTGCTTGGGCAGAGCTTCAGAGTATGTTTTTGTGTGTTTGTGTTTGGTTTGCTGTTGCTATAGGTCTATGTGAGACTGGATTTGTGGTGTGTGTGGTTACCTTCACCTCCTGATAGACTGCCAGTCATGGGTCGAGAGAGCTCAGCCTCCAGTTTGGCTATATAGTTGCATCTCTCACAGATATGTTTGTTGGGAAGAGGAGAGGGTTGTCTGTGTACATAAGGCAGTTGTAACATTGCCTCAAAATTGCCATATTCACCAGCTGGACTGGAGAGTACACACAAAACTGACATTTGGACATGTCAGGATATTATGATGACATACTTTTAGACTGATCAAAAAGGATCAGTAGGGTGTTAAGTGTGTAAAAGAGTATAACAGAGGTTTAGTGCTTAAGTTTGTTGTTTTGGAAAGATTATCTGCGAAGGAGTCCAGACCGAACCATGACACTTCCTTCAGTTATGTCATAAATAGCAATGTACCCACATGTCCTGAGTCAGGGCCAACTGTAAATGACTGACAATGCCAACATCCTGTCAGACAGGCCCATACATATATACCCACCTCCCACTGACAAAAGGCCCTATCATCATACCAGGAGATATCACATGTAGAATGGGTAAACAGCTCCTTCCAAAGCTGAAAACATGGCATCAATTGGATTACATTGTTTCCCTATATGTGTCATAGGTGAACTGCAGAACAAACAGACCCTGCACCTGAACAGTCTGAGCCTCACCATCTCTACAGGATATGAAACTGTTGAATGGGTTACAGCAACATATGGCACACTCCACAAGTTTTGGTGCACAACAGACCATGGGAACTATAGTCTTATAAGCCTATGATGTCTGATCTGCAAGGCCATGGAGTCCATCATGATTGAAGTCATAAACAGACCTATTGGAAGCCGACAAACCTACAACCCTACTAACTTTGGTTTGGTCATGGACAGATCATGGTTCACAAACCTGCTAGACTGTTTGCAAGGCAGCTACCCATGACATACATCACCGAAATGAGCTACACACGTCCCACATAGACTTTGAATAGCCCTTTTCCAACATCCCAGACACATGTCGTATCCACAAAATCAACAATCTGTGCATAAATATGTATTGTCATATGATGGATTGGCAATTGGTCCACAGATAGATCACACAAACTAAGAATTGTGGAGTCCTGTCCAAGCTGTTAACACCTGCTGTCCCCATGGCTCAGTCCTGGGATTGCATAAAACAAAGTGCACACGCATTACCATGTCTAGTCTGATGTCAGCATCCTACAAATATAGCAGAAGAAATGAAAACACCCAGTAAAGCATATAGCGCATTGTGTTAATGCGTATCTTTCTAGTATTGTAACATAGGTAGGTGTTTGAATCCTGCAATTGCTGTGTGTGTGGGGGGGAGTGATGTCAGCATCCCACAAATACAGCAGTGGAAATGAAAACTCCTAGTAAAGCATATAGCACATCATGTTAATGTGTATTGCTCTAGTATCATAACCTAGTTAGGTAGGGGTTTGAATGCTGCAATTGCTGAGTGTGTGTGACACTGTTGGTCAATGTATTGTGGGTTTTGCTTTTACTACTGTATGACATATCAGTAAAACAACAGTATGTGCATTGCACACTTCAGGTATCTGTGTGGCAAATACATATATGTACATGTGACCTCAATTAGTTCATAGGTGTGAAGCCTGCTTTCTACATGAATACATCTGTTACTTTGACAGATTATGCTGCTGTTTCTCAGACCTCAGGTCACATATATATGTTTGTGACAAGGCCAGCCACTGTAGTGATCTGTGGTCTAGGTCATCTGTGTCACACACACCCATGACAGTTTCTATAGAATAGTGTGAGTGAAGGTTCATGCCTGGGATATATTTCAGACATGTTCAAACACAACAAAGTCTGTCAATAATGGACATTCATTATAGGTGTACAACAACTTTGTGGATATGCATACAGACCCCTTATTGCTTATGTGAAACACTGAGGGACATCAGAATACCTTTGGAAATGTGAACAGCAAAGGACCGATGACATAACATGTGGCTGTATGTACACATCGGTACCCCTTCTACATGTTGTGGGCTACTACCTATATGGTACTGTTGGGATACTATGTTTAGTAAATGTGGATGACTATGCTATTGTTGGCTTATAGCTTTACAGCATGGGTTGACAACAGGTATCTGTCTGTATGATACCCTTGTGGGGGAATGTGTCTCATCCGGAGAATGCACTGTAGGCCACTGTATGCATTACCAGATGTGAACGGACATATCCCTAGTGTTTGCTTGTACCTAAGAGAGCTACATGCCAAACGGGAGTGGTCCCAGGAATGAGTGGCGGTCAATACCACTGGTTACTGGTATAGTATAGTACTGGAAGGATCCAAATGCTACTGTGTTTCCTACATCTGTGTGTCAGTTGTCAAGACATCATCTAACGATTGGTTATAGTCAGGCTGTTGAGGTTGTGTATACTACAAGAATGCAAACCAATGACCGATATTAACAGTATCACCCACAGCATAGTGTCAAACCATGTCATACACACGTGTACCCAAGTTAAAACATGTGTAGTAAAATGCATATTGGCCACCAATAGAAATTATGAAGTGTTAACACTGTGTAATACAGGGCATGTCACCCGTCCCATGTGTACACTATGCACGTACATGCAGACAGTGCACCTCCACCATGTTCACAAATGTACACCTGCAAATCTGTACTGCACACATCACACACATACTGTCCACTCACCAACACATGCTGCAAGAACTACACACATCAGCCAAGTGGCACATGGGCAGACAATACATTTTTGGAATTAACACTGGTGTAAACAATACTACATTGATAATCATAGCTTTAATGCATCATGCCTGCTCAGATATACCTACAAGGATATCATTACACTTTACTGTTGAAAACATGCTAACACTGCTACACTATTAAGTCACCCTGTGCATCAGCACCATGTTAGCCTGTTCCTGCATCAATGTTACAGATGACAGGAGGTGGCACAGTTTCATCATATGCACAGGGTGTGTTGTTGGTTTGCCAGAGCCCGACATTGACTCATCCAATCGACGTGTGTGTGTGTGTGTGTGTGTGTGTGTGTGTGTGTGTGTGTGTGTGTGTGTGTGTGTGTGTGTGAGAGACAACAGTACAGCATGGGTCAATGTTGATGTAATGTGTGTGTGTGTGTATGTGTTAGCCCTAGGTGTTTTGTTTATGTGCGTGTGTCTGCATGCACACAGTTCCACCATGTGGCTGCCAAATACGGGAGGTTGTGGGACAGCCACAGACTGTACCTGCCAGGCTGTACAGATCACAGTCTCTGGCCACGGACAGTACCTGTGCCTGGCAGGGGTGCCACAGACAGTATCAGGTACTACGCCAGACTGGGTACTATCATCAGAGGCAGAGGGATGTCGACTGGACCCATGTCCCTGCTGGGACTGGCCAGAGTTCTAGGATGGTCTATTGACAGCCCAGCCCCAACATTGCTGGGGCTGGTACTGCCACTATGGGAGTGGCTGTGGCTTGTGTGTCTGCGACGACTGCCAGCTGATGATGTTGCTGGCATACATCCAGATCGACATCTCAGCTGTCCTGCACTGTCCTGGTACATGGACATGACATTGTGGAGGACATCTAGTGTCTCCTCCCAACATCTATCTATGACCTCGGTGTAATTACGGATGGCACGGGCAAGGTCACGGATACTGTCATTGATAGTGGTGTTATGGGCCCTCTGCACCCTTAGTCCCTGTCTGGTGTACCATTCCATACGTGCCTGTGCCTGCATTACAGCCCAGAACATACCTGAGGTTGTAAGACCTGTGGGGGCATGTTTGCCACGGGCATTACAACCAGAAGTGCTCCCACGAGTACCCCTAGACATCTGCCTATGTGGTACCATTCCGGGAGTCTGGGTATGGCTGCTGTGAGGGGATGTATGTGCCATAGATAACACACTATCCTGGTCAATGCCTACTGTATGCTGTCCCTCAGCTAAGGCCATTGGTGATAAGGGATGTATTGGCAGTATGAATGTGCACATAGATGGGGTGGAAAGCTGTGTACTGTCGATTGGCGGACCAACGACAGACCCTGTAAAACCTGCCTGTGCTACAACACATGTATCATCATTTCCACTATTTGTGGCAGTGACTTCAGGTTCCCTGCTGCACTCAACCAACATAACCTCAGCACCTGAGAGAGGAAGACAGGAAATGCACTTTACAATCTGTACATGATGATATCACACATGCACACTACTCACTAAAGTTGACACACACACACACCAACAGCAATCCAGAACATACTCATTAGTGGTTGATGGTGGAGTACAGTATCACAAGCCAGAGTCCTATCACATGTGTCAGCATGCAGGATGTGTGTTGCTCAACAGCGTGCAGTGCAAGTGTAGAGAGTCCTTGTTAATAGCAGTATACATGTCTTTGATGCATGTGTGTTCAATGATTGGCCTCACCCTGGAAAACAATGTGTACATGGACACAACATTGCTGTGCAAGTATTAAATGCTTTCCAATGTCCTGTTCACCATCACTCATAAGTATACATACCATGGCCGGATGCACACAACTGTCAGGTGTATATCAATGAATGCTATGTGTAGTACTGTAGTTACTGTAACTGGATGTAGTGTAGTACCATGAGCCATCATCAGGCAGCATCATGTGGTCACTCAAGGCCACTAATGTGTGCCACACTGGCAACTACCTTGCTGTACCTGAACTGCACCACTTTGGCTACATTAAGCATTTCACAGGCAGTTGTTACATGGGTATGTAAGGTGTTCAATAGGGAGCATTGCCTAACATGAATGTGTTGTATGTTGAAGAGTGTCGCACTGCCCCATGATAGGCCTCTACCCCTCGGGTATAGTATGTGTGCTGTGTGGATGACATTTGGGATACTGGAGTCTGACCTTACAGCAGGTGTCTAAATAGGTCATGTGTATCATATTGACACTGATTGCGTATGACAGTGGTGTATGTTGTGTGCATGTGTATTGACTCTGCCTATACAATGTCCACTACAGTGTACCACAATTGGTTGGGATGCTCTGTGTATTGCATGTGTTTGAGGCAGCTACTCATGTTACTGGGATGTGCATAGTCCCACAGAGAACATGCAGAACATGCATTATGTGTAGGTGTTTTACATGTGTATATGGTCTACAACTTTCCTACGACATGCACATGTTATTTGCTATATTCAATGTAGAACACTCACCAGCATGGGTCTGCTGTCTTGCTGTCACACCAGAGGGACCTACAAGGATATGAGACAGTTTGTCAGTGTCAACAACTATGGCATTGCGGCTGTGAGTTTGCAATTTTACAGTAGTACAATGGGTGACAGTCACAGGCATATAGATTATGTTCCATATTATCAGTATTGCACAACACCAGGCTCCACATCTTCTAAATACACAGTACACATCTGACATATGCATGTTCTAACAATCGAGCTAACAGTAGTCTACAGATATGCCATGTTACCTGCATGCTCTGAGTCAACTTGCTGGGTGACTCCGGCCTCCATGATGACACATGTCTGTTGTAGTGGTTGGCCAGGATCCACCACACTGAGGAGCAGCTCTTCCACTCTGGTGAGGGGTGGATGTGATGCTGCACCACCACCTGTGGCAAGCTGTTGTCTGCAGACATCGGAGGCATGCTGCCGGACATGTCTGATTAAATCACTGCAGTGATGGCGTACCTGCTCATAAGTCCGGTTATGCATGCCTACGTCATTCACCTGACTGACAACATCTTGCCACAGTGCAGTGCGCCCATGCTGGTCCT
This sequence comes from Protopterus annectens, assembly GCF_019279795.1. Classification (NCBI taxonomy): domain Eukaryota; kingdom Metazoa; phylum Chordata; order Ceratodontiformes; family Protopteridae; genus Protopterus; species Protopterus annectens. Next base: position 1,479,091,538 of record NC_056746.1, read on the forward strand.
GGCTGGTTCTGGAGAACAGCAGTGTGTGATGTTGTAGTAGGGTGGCTAGGATTATTTCCTCCTTCAGGGGAATAAGCAGGGTTGCGATGGTGAGACATGTCCCTGGAAGACAATAAAACAATAATTGTGAGCAAGTCACGTGGCACACTTAACATTCTAAGGTACAGACATCACTGAAATGCCATATATAGCAACCTGTTGGCTGTCAGTATATACACACTTTTAATACCGCATATCAGTGCTCAGCCCACAACTGCCTGACAGTGCCTGGCACATTCTATATATTAAACCATGTTCTGCACAGCAACAAAGTGAAACCAGTATGTAAGACTATACAACAGTACATGGCACACTGTATGTGACACAATGCACCACCTAGCCACAGGAGGTATATATCAAGCTAATGGATGAAGAAAAATGTCATCCACTGCAATGAATGTAAAGTACAGTTACAGTATTACTAGTATACCACAGTAGTCTTTGATGCCAAACCCCTGCCTAACATATGTGCACAGTTGTTGCTATAGGTGGCATACTGCTGTACTAGACTATACATGTTGCTAGATACACACACGTACCCTGTAACACAGATATGATTGAGGGCATGGTACAAGCATAATTACACACACATCAGACATACATACAACACACAAATGTATGCCAACCCAGATGAGCTTTACCTGTGTACCATACAGTACTGTGTCACTACTTACAAAACCCTATGCCTGAGGTATGTAATCTGTGAGGACTACAGGGAAGACACAAAACAGTGTTTCCAAGCAATGTGAACATACACCATACTGTACTGTTTAGGCCTACAGCTTCAGGTAGTACTACAGTTCATATGGGAGTTGGGTTCACCAGCAGTGCCACTCACTAAGCATACATGTATTGCTTTAGCCTACAATGGGACACCACAGTCGACAAGGGACTACGTCACACCGTATGCCATACTACTTTTTCTGCCTAGCAATAGCATACACATCTTTTGCTGGGATCACAGCTAGGACACAAACTACCATGACAGAAACAATTTCACACTTAAGCTATCACACCTTTACAGACCTTGCACACATTCACCAGCACATTCACCATCACACTCTGTCAACCTCACATAGCAATTATTGCACTAAGTACATGTGTGTGTGCTTCGTGTCATGGGTAGGTAATACGCTATTGGCCCTAGGGCCTACAGCAGCCTAGCCATGCGCTACACTGGCCTTTGACACGCATGTAATTTAATTTCACTTGCCCCTGTCAACCAGAGCCACAGAGGTGATTCCTGGGGTGTATTTCCTATCTCACAAACAATCAGGAGTATTTATGACAGCTGCTAATGAGCTTTGCTATTGATAGGTGGTTTGTTCCAGAGTATAGCATGTCTCTGAGTTAGGACTCTATCCCTCCAGCATGTGCTGTTTAGAGAGCTGACAAGGTGTAGGGCCCTAGAGAGTGTATCTGGGAGGGATTGTAATATGTTTACATGGAGGATGTCCAACAGCTTTGGGTGTGACATAGCTCAGTATGTTAGGCAGAAGTCACCTCTGGGTAGAGCTTTGTTTGCTATTCATAGGTGGTTTGTTCCAGAGTATGGCATGTCTCTGAGTTAGGACTCTATCCCTCCAGCATGCGCTGTTTAGTGAGCTGACAAGGTGTAGGGCCCTAGAGAGTGTATCTGGGAGGGATTGTAATATGTTTACATGGAGGATGTCCAACAGCTTTGGGTGTGACATAGCTCAGTATGTTAGGCAGAAGTCACCTCTGGGTAGACGCTATGCAACACAGCGTAGCTGTGGTTTTGTGAGTTGGTCTGCATAGGGCATCTGTTTGAGGCCGGTATTACTCTGTGAGGTATGTCTGTGGCCTTTCCAGTTGCTGTACTTGACATTGTACTCTCTAAGGATTTTTAAGTGTGATAAGTAGAGGGGAACACTGACCTATATTTCCCTAGATGGCACACCTTTTGTGATGACGTGTACCACGTAGACAGAGTACATGACTAGTGTGGCACTGTGATTATCAAAGGGGAGGCTACTGTCCACCTGTGTCCCATGTTCCCTTATCACACCTTCAGTGTTAGGTAGACTACCACCTATGTGGTAGTTAATGGGTACAGTGTTCTGGCAAGAAGGGATGGCACTGCAGTGTCAACACTGAGCTTCAGTCCATACCTTGGTTGCCAGGCACCTGTCGCAGTAAGTTTGCCCCATGTCTCTCTCCCTATATGTATCTATATGTATCCACTGCTGTACATATTGATGTATCCATTGCTGTACATATACAGTCCAGTATTCATGGTGGGAGTATCACTTATGCGACAGTTGAGATATACAGTTATGTAATAATATTGCACAGTATTGTGCAGACTGCATTGAAGGTGTCCTCGGCCCATGTAGCTTTAGCAGGCCTCACTGGCTGCAACACTGCAAAACTGACACAGCATACCCACAGCGTTTAACTACCACATGTCATATACCAGCACTGCATGCTATTTTCTTTGCCACACACTACAACCTACATAGAAATATGCACATAACCTTCAACAACGTATATATGTACGCCCTTCACAAACAGTTGCAGTATGTCCCTTGCCCTATGCACATGTACAGATACATAGAGATACGTACTGCTGCCACATATGGATGATTCACAGTATGTAGTGTACTCTTCATAAACATATACTACATGCGATACGTACTGCTGCCACATATGGATGATTCACAGTATGTAGAGTACTCTTCATAAACATCTACTACATGCCAGCAAATACATGTGTTACATACATTTCGTTTGTATTGCTGTTCCATTTTTTTTAAAGGAATTTTTTTTGTTTGTTTTTTGTTTTTTTCTCGGTCTGTTCTCTTTTTTTTCTGTGTTTCTCTGTCTTTGTCTGTGCCTCTGTCTCTCTCTCACTCTCTCTTGCTGCAATGAGATTATTGCATGTGTAGACAGCAAGCACAGCCTGCTTTTCTAGGTATCTGCACATGTGCATGTGATGGCCTCTGCACCAATTGGTGCCCGCCATTTACTAATTGCATGCAGACTGCTGTGTGGTAATTGCAGTACTCACTGTCATAGCAGCCCACTGCTATAAAATGCTAGGTTAGGTAGGCGTAGCCCTTTCAGCTTTCCAAAGTGGGGCCCATGCTTGTTTGCTGTGGACACCGTTGTGTCAGTCAGAAGGTTGGTATACTTATCTCTGAAGCTAGGGTTGTAGCCAGTGATTTGCATGTTGTACTCAAACCTGAATGTTGCTGCTTCTAGTACACACTTGTCAGTGTAGAATTTTACTCACCCCTCCACATACTTAAACAAGATACATGGGAGTATGTACTTTCTTTTCTAATTAGACAATTAACTGCCATACAAAAGTAATTATTGCAATGTATTCCTCTGGCACATGAACTGTTTGTGAACTACTATACTGTAAATATTAATTACCTCACTTCTGAACAGTTTATTTGTGTTGACATTAACATGGGCTGCTCAAGACAACTGGACACATTTCAGTACGGAGTATGCCTACCTACATCCTTGGTAGATCCTGAATACACAGGTATATTGTTCTTTTGGGTAGGGGTGCAGAAGTACAGAGAGCATTATATATTCTTGTGTGATGTTTATCTTGCTGAACATACAGGGTTGCTGTGTACCTATTAGTCTAACAAGGCAAGTAGTCTGTCTGCGTAGCTCCCACTTGTGGACATATCCAGATGGCAGCCGAAGGTTAGTTTATTATTCTTTGTCTGTACACCGCACCGGTCTTTTCTGCACTGGAACAATGGCATTGTCACAGTTGGTTGTTAACAGTATATGGCTACATCCTTTGATATTTCTGTGTTGTACTCCTACATAAGGGTATGCTTGTGGAACTCGTTCCAAAGCTATTTGCAGAGTATGCAACAGCAGACAAGCTGAAATGCCTGTGTTTCTGCCTCTGCCAGGCCTCTGATACACTCTGGTATATATTTGAACAGCCTCACGGAAAGGTACATATAAGTGGGGTACACTTGTAATATATTAGACATTAAGTTGAGACTGTGAGAGAATCAGAGCACATGTATTAATGCACCTTTTCTGATGTGCATGCAGTATGTACTATTACTTATTGACATTATTCATTGAGTGTAATTCCCCACTCTTCGGCCTACCATCAGTACTTTTCAGAGGGATTCTGAGGGACAAAGCTAACATTTGTTTATGAATCAGGGACATCCCTGTAAAGCAGTCACAGTTGGGAAGTATGGCCTCTGCCCTATTCAAATATGCCAATGTTTATCCTGCTCTGATACTGTGTGGGGTTTGTAAAGTGCTACTGTAACACTGTTTCCTGCTAGAATGGCTGGTTCTCTTTTCACAGTCATGTCATGCAATTCCACAACAACTGCTAGTAAAGATCCACAGAACAAGATTTGTGTTATGACATTCCTATTTTCCCTTTACATTCACTCATTGTAATGCATGATATATTTATTACAGCACCAACTTGTTGTAAACCTACTGTGGCCTAGTGGTACTTCGTGTAGTGTGTCCAAGGTCCGGGGTTCAAAACTGACAGGTGTGTTATTTTGCTGCTCAGCAGAACAAGGGCCCTGCCATGCAGAGTGACTAAGGCACTCTTAAGCAGTTGCAAGAGGGTTTGCTCAACGCTTAGCTATACTTAGCTAAGCGCACACTCCGCTAACTACTGCTTAAAAGTGCTTACTCCCGCTAACCCCCGCGCTAATTTCTTTGAAAGAAAAGAAAAGAAAAGGGGCGATAGGAAAGTGGTGAAAAAGGGGGCACAAAGAGGGAAAGACAGTAGAGGGAAAGACAGTAGGGAAACAAGCTCAGGATGTGCAGGATGGGTGTTGGAAAGGTCCATAGCTGCCCATTTCTTTACCAGCAACAGCTGTGCATATGCAATAAATTTGGGGTGAAATTTGAAACCTTCCACCCCTGAGAGAGGGGCGAGGATAACAAAGTATGTTGCACTGCCAATTATAATTATCAGTTTACATGTCCAGCGGACATGTGTGTGAAATGGGCAGCTATGTATGGGGAGTAATATTTTTGTGGGAACAGATTGCCCTTTTTCAGGTGAGAGTGGAAAGTGAGGTAGAGGAAGTAGGTATATTTGGGGAGGTAGAAAAGACAAAAGACGCATACAGGGGAGGATTATAACACATGGGGTTGGTGAACACAATTGACGGGGACGGATATTTGGAAATCGCAAGCCCATGAGCCTACAGATGGTAACAGTGGAACTGAGATCCCCACCCATGGGCAGTCACCACTGCACCTTCACAGCAATTACCAGCTGAGGAGGGACACGTGGGTCCGCTGGGACCAGCTTTCCCATACGTTCTGTGATCAGGTGTGTTTAATTACAACATAAACAGCATTCCAAATTAGTTGTAACAGCATGCAGTAATATTCCCATTAACCCAACACACCAAGGTTCCAACAGTTGAACAGCAAGCATAACACATGCATATATTGAACGACAGTGGACATTCCAACGGCATGCAGGGATGATTGGTGGCAACAGGCCACCAATATTGTGGTGTTTGAACAGGGCACATGCATCAAAGTAAATGCATATATTTATATAACAATAGGACACACGTCCAAACAAATGTTTTGAGATTAGACATACCCATTGAGGTGTGGAATTGCATTGTTTATGCACATACAGTAGGGTGTAGAAAGAAACCTCAATTAACATCTTATAAGTACTTTTAGTCTGCACTACATTCCTATTGACTGCAGGTGTATATCCCCTACATGTATTACACTTGGCAACATGCATTAAATTGAGTAATGGGTTTGGCTAGTTCATTATGACGTATATCTGACATATTTAACTGTCCAAGATGCAGATGTTACTGCTACATAGTTATTTATTTTATTTATATTTATATATCTACATATCTGGATGTGTTCCCATGACATTTTCAGTTACATTTCTACAGAACCCTAATTTCATGTAGCACACTCACATTTCTGGGGAACACATTAACAAGCTACTCATGTGCCAGATTTACCTATGCATGCCAGCCATTAACCGACTACTGAGGACTGTATATATGCTTCACAGCTACTGGCACTTCCATCATTCACTTTATATGGGACTGCCCAACGGTGGGTTGACAGCACTTAATACAACAGTACTATTTATATAATGCAAGGGTACAACAACATTTCAAAGTGACACAGCCACCCTCCAAGTATTATACCTTTATTAATTACATTACACACTTTTCTACTGGCTCTCTCATTTATTTGATATTAGTGCATACAGAAGACTTATTCAAGATGCATTATACCTTTATTAATAGGTTACATCACTCTTTTTCAGGCTCGCTCATTTATTTTATATAACAGTACATGCAGAGATATTCCGGACTTATTTTACCTTTATTAATGAGTTACTACACTCTTTTTCTGGCTCTCTGATTTATTTTATATAACAGTACATGCAGTGAAATTATTCAGGGCATTTTATGCCTTTATTATTGGGCTACAACACTTTTTTTTCAGGGTCTCTCAACTATTTTATATAACAATACATGCAGAATAATTACTAACTTGCCTGGTGGCACAGCCTTAGCAGCCTATCTGCATAGGCTTGCTGATTCGCAGCACGGACACCTGCAGATGTGAAGTAAATGAAGGGATATTGAGACATACCTATCCATTATATAGACTAAATTAGCATGTCTTACATACTGCATTCCATGGCTACCTATTCAGTAGTGGGGTATCTTGCATCCCACTGGCCTCCTGTATCCATCGGTTCAGAAGGTCCTGCTTCCATCTCTTTAGGTCTGCAAAGTGGTGATGGACTTACTCACCAGTCCGAGGGATGCCTGTGGCACTGGTGAGATCATGAGCTAACCGGTTCCAAGCCTCTGCTTTGTACTCCGTCCCTTGGAACTGGCCCTGCAGGAGTCTTGACTCATGATGGTGGACAAGGAGCCAAACCATGTATTTTGATTCCTCGATGCCCCAGCGTTGCGCTCAAAAGGCTGTACCCTCTCCAGCACCAGCTGTTCTGACTGCAGATGGGAGCTACAATCAGTTATGGCAAGTATTCCCGCCTATGGAGCTTAAATATGCCGCATTTCTCACACTTTTTTGTGATTGGCCGTTTTTGAAAATTCTCGGCTGACTGCAGACCTGCTTAGCAATCTAACATTTATAAGTATATGTATGTTAACAGTGGCTGTTTATCCTAAGCTGTCATGGCTTAGTGGTTCAGTACTTTGATTATGGTGCGCAGTGTCCTGGGTTCGAACCTTGTCATTGCTTTTTATTTTACTACTGTCCAGAAAGGCTAGGGGGTGTGGCTGTGTTTAGGCAAATTTGCTCTACGTTGCTCCATGTTGCCCTATGGTGCGCTGGTTGGCATGGTGCGCACCTCTGCGCAAACTGATTGCACTGGGTAAAGCGCTATTTAGCTGTGGGCAACTATATTGTGCTGGGTAAAGCACTGCTTAACTATGGGCAACTATATTGCACTGGGTAAAGTGCTATTTAGCTATGGGCAACTATTGCGCTGGGTAAAGCACTGCTTAAGTATAGGCAATTACATGTCAAGATCCTTTTATTTATAAATATACATTTTTTGTTCACTGATACATAGGCCATTTCAATGCTTTTTAGTAAAAGTTTTTTCATATATGTCAGGAATTATTTCATATACTAATTTAAAACATAAAATAGAAAGGGGAGTGGTGGGACTCGAACCATGCATGCCTCCTCTTTATGCGAAGGCTCTACCACTACACTATTGCTATTTGGCTTAATTTTCATAAACATTCCTTATGCTCTTCAATGTCAAAATTGCTAACTGCAGCTAAGCAATGGGCACACCCACGCAAACACGCACAAATACAGGCAGCTATATCGGGAATTAGAAAAAAAACAATTAAAAGTTTTACTTTTTATAACTGTACTGGGGGTTTACAATGTGAGGGAGTGTAGTGTTGGGAACGTAGACATTTGAGCGGACTCACTCCTGTGTGTTGACATTTCACAATTCAGACACTTGCAGGGGCGTGGACCTTTGGACTGCTCAGCAGTCTGACATGCCCTTCGCCTTCCTGCACGGTCCGAGTTAGACTTGGAGTGGATTCGGCGTGCCCTCATGAATATGTATGGCATGCTGACGTCATACCCATCAACTGCAGTCTCCGAATAAGACTTATTTAGTTTTACATGGAGGATTTGTGAATCCGAGGGCAAGTCTTATACCTCTGTTAATACTTCCAAAGTAAACTCATTAGACAACTAATTACCTGCAGTACTGAATGGGTGGTATATATGGCCATTTGCCAATGTGGTGCATTCTATGTTAGCCAAACTTCTAGGGCTTTTAAAAATAGGATTGCTGCACATCTAAGTGATATAAATTGTCAGCATACCAGAAGTGCCATTTATAAACATAAAATTTCACATCCTTCAGCACATTTTATTTGTATAGGATTAGAATGCATTAGGGGCAAGGGTTTCACCAATTCTTACAAACATATGTTAGACCATAAAGAGAAAATGTGGATAGTGAATTTTGGGGCTATGTATAAGCCAGGTTTAAATGAACACTAATTAATTTATATAATACTATTCCTAATATAGTGATGTACATGGGTATATATTAAGTAAGAATTTTATGTGTATGCATGCACATACTTATGAATATATGTATAAGTATGTTCTTGTATTTACATACACATGCATGTATATATAAATATGTATATATGTGTATATTTGAATGCACATATATATTTGTGTTTTTTAAATATGGGCATTAATTTGTGAGTTGGAAAAGTATTTATAGTATGAATTTTGATGCACATGTATTCATGCAGGCATGGGGTGTATTTAACTATGTATTTTCACTACCTGTTTAGAATTGGTGCAACTCTTTAAATAGGGTACTGTCTCTTTAAATGGAGTTTATTTAAATGAAAAGGAAACTGAATACCTTTGCACTGATGACGCTTTTTTTTTTGCAAAACCAGTCTGTGATGGTCATGTTGGATGGAGGCTGTTTCCACTATTTTAGTTTATTTATTGTTCTTTTGAAATATTCAAGGAATTAAAATTAAATTTGTATATATATGTGTGTATATATATATATATATATATATATATATATATATATATGTGTGTATACACATATACACACATAAATATATACACACATATACACACATAAATATATACACACATATACACATAAATATATATATATATCTATACACATATCAGTACAAATGTGGTATGACCAATTTACATTGAGGTTGGGTCACAGAAAAATACGGTACCTGTACTCAATACTAATAGTATTATTTTTTGTCATTGTTCACATTTGGAAGTTTTGTTTACCAAGTTTTTAATTTGATGATGTATACTTTCTGAGTCATATGACGGTATTGAAATAAAATTACAAACATCTGAGAAAAAATTAATGACATACAGAATGATGCAAAGTGACAATCCCCGGGATTCATTAAGCTTGCGCCAGGTGCAGGCGTAGTGTCAGTGATCTAACACCAAATATGGCTGCTGAGTGATTCAGGTAGGAGATGTTTCCACGTGCACTACCTACGTACGCCACAGTCGCACAGCTCCCAGTGCATGTATGCTAATTATCCCATGCACAGCAGCGTAGCATGCAAATAAAGGTATATAGCAATTCAGGAAGTGGTGCAGGTGTATTGTAAGCATGCAGAAATGTAAACCGAAAAAAGGCTTAGATTTTTCCAAACATAAAATCGGAGCCATGACAGCGTACCAAACTCGTGTATTATACTGTTAATATATGCCAATGTCTAAATATATAGCCATTGGCATTAAAAAACATGCACAACATATAAAAAAGAACATTTAATGTCATGCCCACACTAACACGAAGTAAAATCGCAGTGCATGGGTGTGCCAACAAGATCACAATGAAAATATATTTATATGTAATAACACTGCAATACTGCAATGTAACATATTTCATGAATTCCCATAATAGTCGATGGCATGCATGCTACAATACACCATGGTACAAGGGTTGCTAGAAGGCTGTGAAAGTGTTCTGTGTGGTAACTAGGAATTGGTAGTCAATGCCATGCAAATGAGACAAGTAATACTGAATCACAAAATCCTCGCCGGTGTAAGGATGTACCTCACAGTGTATTGGTACAACACTGAGGTGTGACCTGGAGATAAAGATGACAACAAGAGAGGGGTGTGCCACCTTAGCTGTAAGCACATTGCAACATTGCTGATCCTGTTTGCCTGTTGCTAAACAAAGCCGCAGGATAGGGGTGTGTTGAAGTAACCATAGCTTTGCTTAGCTGAGAGCACACAAGGTAACCAAATGCGCATGTGAACGTGGATGAAAACATGCTTGAAACAAAGGTAAACAGCTGTGCAAGGTGCACACCAGAGCTGAAACAGGAAGGATACGGGAAGAAAATGAGAAAATGCTGCAGCATGGTAATTGGAGTACAAATGAGTAATTAACACCTAGGAACCCACAGTGGGCCACTGACAACAGCTAACAAGGCTGCTAGCAGTTACCTGCAGAACAGAAAGGGGAGGTGCCATACTGCAAAGAAAAGAAAACTGTCACAGCAGAACAAAGCAAACTTGCAGTAGATCAGCTACATAACACATTTCGCTACACAGTCCTGGGTTGGGAAAGTACAAAACAAGAAAGCCAGCAGCTAGATGCATGCCTGACAATGGGAGGGGAATCGGGTTGAAAAGTGAAGTAAAGGGCAATAGATGAATCACAGCAGCCAAGCGTAATTAAACACCAAAAGCCCCACAATAGCAGTACCTGCTGTAAAACCCATAATTAAGATGCACTGCAGCTGGAATTGCACATACGCACCCAATTACACCAGCAGCATCCATAGCACAATAGTATAAAGTGTGAAAGACCCTCACACACACTTGTGTATTCCCAGACACTTTGCACCATTGGTGTATACAAACAGGGAACTTTTAATATGTACATGTTAGGGGCTGCCATAGCTTTGATTCACCAGCATGTGTTGGAGACTGTGGTGTGGAGGATGATGCTGACAACCATCTCAGGCACCGGAGGAGAAGGAGTTTTCAGACCCAGGGTAACCTGCCAGGGGCTACATGATCTGGAGATAGTAGAGCATTACAGGGTGGACAGGGACACCATACAGCAACTTGTTGAGCTGTGCCAGCCATGCCTCGGAGCCAGAAATAACAGAGGGGAACCCATCCCAGTGGACACAAAGGTATGTGTAAGCTTGCCACAGGTGCCTTTCAAAGGCCATCTAGGGATATCATGGGGATCTCACAGGCATCAGCATCCAGGGTACTCCAATTACTGTATGCCATGTTACCACATGCCAATGAGCACATATACTTCCCCTGAATGCAGGAGGAGTTGGCCAGCAATATGCATTTCTTCCACCATGTGCAGACTACCCGGAGGTACTGGGTGCAATAGACTGCATGCACATACACATCGTCACCACCCAGTGAGCAGGGTTGGCACTACATAAACCGCAAGGGATACCCCTCCATCAACTGCCAGGTCGTGTGCAATTCCCAGGGCATTATCATGGATGTGTGTGCTGGCAGTCCTGGAAGCTATCACGACTCCCATATCTGGCATGCCTCACAGCTGTATCAGGTATTTGCCAGGAGGGACATCCCATATGGCCACCTGGTGGGGGATGCTGGCTATGCACTGGAACTCTGGATGATGACTCCCATCAGAAATGCACACACCCAAGCAAGAACACCATAATGAGGCACATGCAGAAACCAGAATCATCATAGAGCATGTGTTTGAGATGCTGAAATCACAGTTCCATTGCTTGGACATATCTGGAGGAGCCTTGCAGTACTCTCCAGGCATGTGTGCCCACATCTTCATAGTATGTGCCATGTTACACAATATGATCCTGCGGAACCAGCTGCAGCAGGGACAGAATGGTGAAGGCCTACACAGACCACCACCATTGCCAAGGGCCCCACAGGCACAGAGGGACTCAGACCATGAACACCCTGTGCCAGCCCCAGTAGGCAGATGGAGGTGTGCCCAGCATGCCCATGCCTTGGCAGAGAGGGAACATATAACACACACACTGACAGTGTAGGCACCTATGGACTGACACCCTTCTCCACCTGCACACACATTAAACATGGATGGCACACACACGGCCACCTGTAAATTGTCATGTATAGGTGGTCTATTGTGTGCATCCTACATAGGCAGCCCTCAACTATTGTACACACAACTGTGATTGGTACAAGGTAAGTCAATACCTGAACAGTAAATTCAGCTATCAGCCTGTGTTGATACCGTATGTATAGGTTCATAGGTACATAGATAGGTACATGCCTAACTGCCCAAGGCCATTCATAAGCCTATCCAAAATGTGTCTGCTGTCGCCACCCCATTGATTAACTAACTGTCCCTCTGTGGAGCAGAGACAATTGCACGATCCCTGGGGTGTATCCACTGTTCCCCACCCACTCTGCAAGGATTCCCTCGAGTGTTAGTGAGGGGCTCCATGTAATGTAATCAGGGATGTAGTTCCAAAGCATGGGGAGTACCCGTGACATGAATCTGTCACTCCAGCATCTTCCAATTATGATTGTGGCAAGGTGCAGCTCATTAGTGTGTGTGGTTCACTGTGACATGGATTCCCATAGGTGGAGCATATCCATTAAGCCTGACTTGGACATGGCTTTGTTGGCCAGCAAATATCATCTGTGTGTAAACGAGATGCCACTGAGTAATGCAAGAGTTTATGCAGTCTGGCAGCATAGGACACACGTCTGAGGGCATTATTTCTCTTGGTGATGTACGTTCGCGGCCCTTCCAGCTGTTGGATGTGTCTTCTGAGGTACATCCAAAATGGGTTATCATGCTTGATGATGGGATTGATGAGTGAGTAAAGGTGCACAATAACCTTAGTCTGTTTAGATGCAAACCCTTAAGTAATCAGATGGCCTACATAGATGATGTCCTAACTACTTCACAGATATGATTGTCAAAGGAAAGATCACTATCTAATGTAGTCCCCACATACCCATTACATCATCTGAATTAGTGTCTGCCACTCATGTGTTAATGTGTTTGTAAGTTTCCCAAAATGGAATGACTACGCAGTATGTGGCCTTTAGGTGGAGGCCATGACTCTTGACACCATATGTTGGTCTATGTGAGGCCCCTTGAAGGATGTCTGACAGATGGACTGTCAAGTTATGGCTCCCAGTTTGCAGTAATCTCCAAACACGGTCTGCTGTAGTCCACCTGTGTTAGCCCGTACCTCTAAGAAGTATGTCAAACAGTAGGGGTCCCAGGACTGAGTCCTGTGGGACACCAGTTGTGACTGGTCAAGAGTTGGACCTGGAAGCTGCTAGGCTTACCATGTGGGTTCTGTGTGTAAGCCTGTTGGCAAACCAACCTGTAATGTATGGGTGTATGTACTGGATGGTGAGTAATGGTGTCAAAACCCTTGGCGAGGTCCAGGTAGTATGTGTGAACTACCACACCTAAAGTGACTGTAAGATGTCAAACAGGTTCAGTAGGCATGATCTGCACTCAATCAAGCCGACCTATGATGGGTCAAGTGTCTGGAGGTTACCATTGCCTATGTTAATGAGTGCCATGAGCATGTGCTCCATAGCCGTGCAGATCAGGCTACTCAGGCTTATGGGGGTGTTAGTTACCATGGTCAGTTGTGTCACCACTTTGGTGGAGTGGAATAGCTGTTGCCATGCTTTATTGAATGGACATGTAGCCTGTGTAGAGGCTGATGTTGAATTGCTATATTAGGCGGGTGGTCACTTTGTCTTGTAGTGTCTGCAGGATGCAATCTGGGACACCATCTGCTTCCACTGATGCTCTGTCATGCCATTTGAAAGGGCCATTACCACCTGTATGTCTCGGATGTCTGGGATACTGTACGTTTTGGGTATTGTGGGCCCTGTAGGGGGTGAAGCTTACACCGAATGTATCAAGTGTGTTGGTGATATCAGTAGGGTCAATATATTCAGTGCAATATTGCACCAGCACAGTTCAAATCTGTGTGCTACTGCTTAGATCCTTGACATAGCCAAAGAAGCCTTTTGGTCACCTTCCGAATCCATGCCTATTTACATGTGGATGTCAGCCTTAGATGAGTACATGAGTAACAAGTGTTTTGCTAATACTGGTCACTGATGTCTGCATGTCTTGGGATTTGCTGTTCTGGACTACTGTCCTACTTCAGTTGTGTAGCCTGTATATTGCAGGCATTCAGCAGACTGGTGTCCTTGTTTAGGAGTAGCAAGTTCTGATTTACCATTGATGGCATGACCCATACATCTTTGTAGGTGCTTATAGAGTGCATTTGTAATTCTGTCTGTATCTTGAGCAGTGTCATCCCTGAGCATGGGGGCTGTGAGCCCTCTCATCACTGTCATTAGTACTGTGAATTTAGCTGTAGGAAAGGTATTCACTGTGTGTTCCTTGGGTGGGGGAGATGGCTGGGAGTGGAAATCATCAGGGAATATTTAATGGTCAGATCTAAACAGTGACCGGTTTACCTCTGCTGTAGTGCACCTGTTGCACATGTCAGTGATTACCACTTCTAGTATGTTTTCACCTCTCGTTAATCTACCAACTGATACAGGCCATATGAGGTGATAAATCACAGGAAGTGCTGGGCCTGGAAGTGCATATTAGAGTAGGTTATCCAGTTAAGTGTAGGGTAGCCGACATTGACCAATAAAAGGGTGTCTGGTAGGACTGTCATGTTTACCACAGTCTCTGGATAGTTGTAGTGTTGCTCCTGAGTCATGGAGGGTTATCTGTAGCAGCTCACCATTTGCATGGCAGTCATGGCTGAAGTTAGCTGCACATGGATAATCACAGAGGTATCATGCTGCCCCACTAACTTGGAGGTGTAGTTATCCCAGATGAATATGGATACACCCCCGCCATGTCTGTGCTAGTCCATGTTCAGTGGCTGAAGTGTGTGATATGGGTTGTAGTCTGGTAGTGCTGGTGTGCTCACAGGAGCCTTATACAGGTCCCCATCACAGAACACATGTAGATGTTGTCCATACTGAGGGGTGCGGTTAGTGTGTGCATGTTGTGAGTACTACCCCTGGTGTTGAGTAGCCTAAACCTCATCGATTCCTCTATTGTGCAGTTCATGGAGGTGAGATTCACCTCTGAGACCTGCCTATAAATGGCACCATGGGGGCACCAATAGCCTTGCCCAGTATTCCAAAGCCTTAAGCTGACACATGCAAGTTGGTATAGCATTGTTGCAGGCATGTTTCCCATCTGTGCTTGTGTCCCATCTTTTCTATAGGTAACCTGGTGAGCAATACAAAGCCTGAAACCTATACAAGTCCACTAGCATCCAAGATAGGTTTTTGGAGTGATTATGTATCAGTAGTCTGTATGCTCTTGCTGTACTTAACTGTTGTCTGACTACATGGTGATTTTACACTGTATATTGTGATCAGAAAACTCTGTATAATCACACATGATGTTGGAGATGGCCTGCACTGTAGAGGTTCACAGATAGGTAGTAGACTATCTACCCAAGGGCATTTAGAAGCATAGCTACAGTGTGGTGGTTTCATCTGCACCACTGATGTAACTGAGCCTCTGTCAAGCATAGCCAATGATGTGATTCCAGGCAGAGTTGCTGGAAGCTGTTGAAGACTGGGGTGCTGTAGGGTGATAGGGGCACATAGTGATCTCAAAAGGGCATGTTAACATGACAACCCAACAACATTCAATTTCACCAACCAGTCTTACAGCTATAAAACTGGAGTAGCTCCCCCACACCCTTGGCTGTATGTTTCTGGGACACATGATCCCAGGGGTGTATATACTGTTGCCCAGTCACACATCAAGGTTTCCCATGAAGTGTGTCAGTGAGGGGCTATGCCAAATGTAGTTAGGATGTTAATGTCTCTCAATTCATATGTTATGTTGGTATTTCAAGAAGCTCACTGGGTGTGGGTGGCTCCGTCTGTTGTGTAGCCAAGCTTACACATAGGATTCATGGACATAGGAAATGGGCAGAAGGAACATTAATGTCAATAGTGTAATGGCTACAGCATTTGCATAATATCTGTGCAGTCGTGCTTCAAATCCCAATAAAGTCAGAGATGTTTTACATGTTACATAGTATACCTTAACCACAGCTTGCATATATAGGTAGCATTCCACAGAATAATAAACATTTGGAACACACACAAACCCATGTGTGCTGGAAAGTACAGTTAACAGACAATGTAATGTTATGTAAGCACAGTGAGATGTTACTTCACTGAAATGTATATATCCTGAGTAGTTGACAGAAGTGGCCATTTTTCCGTGCACAGGTTGTAGGATGTAATGTTTGTTTAATTGTGTACAACCACTGGTATAATGTCACACAAAAACGTAAAACTGCTTAAATTAGCCTTATTCTGTAGTAAAACATTTCTAATACATCACGTGTGTTGAACCCTGGACCATGCACACCATAGTTATTGGACCTACCACTAAGCCATCTAATCTGTATACATGGCAAGTGGTCATTAGACTACACCTTATACTACAGGCATTTCACAGTACAGACCACAAATAGGACAGTCACTTTGTGTACATATGTACCGTACATTGTAATGTATTGTAATGTGAATAATCATATACAAGTCTACATATGTATAAGTGTTACAAATTAATACTAAATATATATATGTATGCATGCCACTGATGTGTGCACATAGAAATATGTATGTGTGTCTGTATGTATATATATGTGTGTGTTTATATATATATATATATATATATATATATATATATATATATATATATATATATACAGTAACATCTATAGCCATATATATAAACATCTATGAACACACCTTGACACAGAAGCATTCCAAATGGATAGTGTACGCAAAACACATGCAGCTCTGGTATTATAACAATTAATATTAACCTAATTCCCCATAGAAGCAATGGTTGCAGTGTATGTGGAGACTGGTGTAGGGGCGGACCGCTGGCTGAAGGAATATGCATCAAGGAGGGCCTGTGTCGGATGTTCATTACGTGAACTGGAGGGGTACACATGGAGTATGGCCACAATGTAAAAAGGACACAAGAACCAGTATCATCCATAATACACCCTGTTAGGTCACATTGCAACACTGACTTCAACAAACATATGAACATTAACAGGTATCATACATATGTACACCAACTGACTTACACATTTGTTTGCAGTAGTGAGGAACGGCTGTAGTACACTGTACATACTAAACACCATAAAAGTTGTACATATCTCAGATGCCTCAGTGGTAAAGCCAATGACTGTGGTGTCATGGTCCCGGTTTCAAGACCTGCAAGGTCTGTCACGTCATTTCGAGGTCCCGAATAAGGGATGTTGGAGGCAGGTCATTAAAGCACTTTTAAGCAGATGTTAGCAGGTTATTGCACCGGTAAGGGCCAGTAAGCGGCACTTAAAACATGACTACATGGATAAGCACCACACAGGTGTAACCTTTATTGAACATCGCACAGATCATGGGCAAAGCCGCTCACAACCGCTGAAATGTGAGTTAATCACCCTTGAACTTACCAGTGCCTGCTCTGAGAGATAAAATGACCACTGCCAGGATTAGAACACACAACCATGTACACAATCTTCACAATAACCTACCGCTAAGCTACCTGAGATGTACCAGTGGTGGTTGTGTAGTCTGACAGGTTAAACCACAAAAGGGAGGGTTGTGTGGAAATAGGATAAACCGCCATGTACCCAATGAAAGGTGTATGCTCTCTCTCTCTCTCTCTCTCTCTATATATATATATATATATATATATATATATATATATATATATATATATATCTATATAGATCAACATAGATATAGATCAACATAGATATAGATCAACATATATATATATATATATATATATATATAATATATATCAACATATATATATATATATATATATATATATATATATATATATATATATATCAACATAGATAGATATATATATATAGAGAGAGAGATATGTCGATATATAGGGATATACACACACACATATATATATATCTATATATATATATATATATATATATATATATAATGTATATGTATGTATGTTAACAACATCTACACAACCATGGAGGTACATATAAATGGGATACCTACCACATACCGAATGCTTGACATATCGACACGCGTAATCACGAAACTTAAAAACCACAGTACCAAAAAATCAGAAGCGCGAGTTTTAAAATAACGATGTTAAGGGACTTTTAGTTAGTGCTTCTGGTGTTGTGGTTCAGGTTGGTTACTGTGTGTAAGTGTGTTTCTGAGGGCTTTAGTGTGTGTAAGTGTGTGTTGTGTGTTTCTGGGGGACTGTAATGTGTGGGTGTGGGTTTGCTTTGCGTGTCTGTGCGATCTCAGAGGTAGAATATTTATGTGGGTTATGTGGTGGATCCTGGTACCCAACAGGCAGCTGACGGTAACCTTCTTGTTTAGCCTGGTGAGTGGGACATCAGTATGCCTGACTATAGAATCACCTATGACTAGTGTGTTGGGTACATTGTTTTGCCTTATTGGCTGTGGTTGAGTGGCACACTGAGTCTGTGGGCTATGTGTCATTTTGGTTGTGTTGAGGGATGGAGGCTGCTTGCGTTTCTGCTTTGGAGGTCTCTGTTGCTTAGACAGATTATTATTGAGAGCCACTGCAAATGTTTTTGTGTTACTATGTGTGGATTTTGGTGGTGTAGATTTAGTGAGACTATGTGATGTCTGGTGTGGTGCAAATGTTTACCTTCTCCACATGACTGTCAAGTTCATTCTTGGTTGGAGAGAGCTTTACCGCCAGTTTGGCTAGATAAGTGCATCTCTCGCAAGTTGTAGTGTTGGGTGGTAGGAGGAGTGGGTTGTCTGTGTACATGAGGCAATTTCTACATTGCCTGAAGATGTCCAGATTCATCAGATAAACAGGAGAGAACACTGGGAGCTGACCCTTGGACATGCCTGAATAAAAAACTATTTTCCTCTAGATAAGTGAGGAAAGTGAGTACAAAAGTTGTTTTTCTCTAAGCAAGTGAGAAAAGTATGTACAAAAACTATTTACCTCTAGGTAATGAGGAAGATTGAGTGCTATAGTAATTAGTGGCTTATTTAGTGCTTACAAGTTCTGAACAAGTGCTGAGGATGAATAAGCAATCTAGATAGTCTTGGATAATATAAACACACTGTCCCCCCAACAGGTACACAATCGTATATCCATGTACACTACAGAGCCCCTGTAACCACAACTATGCAAGTGCAAACTGCACTCAGGCTGCATGGGACCTGTCCACATCCCATGTTGTATCATACACATGGCAAAACAATTTGCTCTCCACATACACATCATGTAAAACATATCTTCATGTCAGGCTGTGTACACACTGGTGCACACCAACAGTTATCACAACCCACAAAGGGGGAGACGCCACTGATAATGGGAAGTACTGCACTACCCTGCTGAGTCTGTTCTGAAAGGCCATGAACCTTGATCAACTTATTTGATGTCAGCAGTACAGATGTAGATGACAGTAAGATTGATTTCGCACAGCATATCATAACCTTGCTAGGTCATAGGACATCATCACCCATACTGTGTTCCACCTACACTCAGTATACTAGATGTACATTCCTATGTCACAGGAGTGTTTTGCAACTGGACTGCTGGCAGAACCAACACTACAGAAGGTGTCTGAATAATACATGCACATCACACCAGTGCCAGTACAGTAAGACAGGGTTAATTCACTGTACTCCCCCTCATTGTAGTCTATACCACACAGACTAACAGACTGCATCTGCCTATTGAAGTATGCAAATGACTATGACCTAGGAGCAATAGCTGACTCAATGAGTGTTGTGGACAACATACAGAAGAGGCTTTGTGGGTGAGGTGTGTGACATATGGCCACAATCTGACAGTTATATATTGCATTGTCACCCCTATGTTAATAACCCCGTACCCATGAACTCCCACCTATGCAGTGGTCAACATAATGGACACTGTGTAAGGGATGCAGCTGGGCAGTTGTCTTTCCTCTGATAGTTACGTCACCACACCTGTCAGGTAGTCGTAAGTGGCAACCCCAATCATAACAGGGTGCCATCCATGAATATAGAGATCACTGTTCAGCCATATTCAACACTCAAATGACCCATATCAGATCACATATTTCCTTTAAGGGGTATTGGCCATGTGCAGATGGCCTACACTAGCCTTCCCAATCCCCATCTCCACTATGTAGCATGATGCCTACCCTGAATAAAGCCATGTCCAACCCAATGATTTTGGACATGCTACATGTACACATCCTGATCTCAAACACATACTTCATGGATATCCACCTTCCTAGTACAAGGATCACCACATGCTCGACAGATCCTTGTCCCATACACTTTACATACTCCTGCCATAGTATGCATCCCTGTCCAGCAAAGCTGCACATTGCCCCTCTTCCAGACATGGTGTGATGACCGCATGGTAAATATATCATTAACCCTGTGGATCAGTTATGTGGCACTGCTTGACCTTGCCCCGGAATCCTGCCTGTCAGCTACAGCTAGGTAACCTTTCATCCTAGGCTCATACATGGCCCAGGGCATATAGCCTAGTAGTTGACTTTGACCGTACATGCTATAGTTGATATCCATCCCTGCAAATACCATCAGGCTAGCCAGTGTCCCATGTGTATCACATGTGCAATACAGGTGATACATGGCAGGATGTTAAACTGCTGTACAGTGCCATGTAGATGTATATGGCAAAACACATACATGTAAAACCTTCCATGAGCAAGTTGGCAGGGTCACAGGTCATGTCCATTAAGGCAGTGTAAGTCTTTATATGTGACATATACACAGCATCAAGGTTGACTGCATTAATATGGACACATCCAGGCATGTGCTGATAGGTAAGAACACCAGTACAGGCAAACAGACATGCCCACATCAAGACAGCATCCACATGGAGTATGAGCAATGTAATCGGGTGACACACATGTATATGGTGATAATATCCAATCATCATTGAGTGTCAAATGTGTGTGACACAAACATGTCAGTGGTGTCAGTGTCATGTAGATTTGCAAAGACAACTAATCATAAATGTGATACACATGTATGTTCAGTTGTAGCTCTGTACGTCTGAGTTACTGTGACCTGTCTCCATCATTATGTCTTACAGGTATGCCATGTGCAACACTACCACCTTATACCCACTTGGAGGATGAGGCCCTCATCCCATACCTACATGATAATCATGTACTGTTCAGCCATGTGCCACAGGATGCACAGCAGCAGGATGCCCTGTGGCAGGAACTTCGCAGGAGGGTTAATGATGTGGGTGGCCACAACCGTACATACCAGCAGGTGTGCAGACACTGTACAGACCTAATTAGACAGACAAAACTGCATCCGAATGCAATCACCAGGGAACAAGGTGCAACAGGTGGTGGGCCACCAACCCAGCCCCCACTCACATGTACCAAGGAGCTACTGGCTAACCTGAGGACACCTGCAGAACAACATCCACAAGCCTTAGCTAATATTGTGGAGGTGGGTGTCTCTCAACCACTGAGCCTAGAGTTGCCTGGTAAGTCACTACTGCACATATAACCAGTATATTCCATATAGTTACATGTGTCACTGTACAATATGTAATGTAACATATGCAAGGCATGCATGCACACATGCCGCATACTATAGTATGCTACTCTGTGTATACACATATGTGCATACTCCATAGTATAGTCTATTGTACTGGCGTATGTGTTAACATGCACATTGCACCCTGTAGCTATCATGCAGGCATGGATAATGATCATACTGCTGTGTCGTTCCTATTTAGGTACCTCTGGCGTTCCGCTGCGACAGCAGCCCATTACATTTGAGACTGTTATTTATCAGGCATGTTAATGCACAGATCTATCTGCCATGTGGCCATTTACCACATGTACACATAATGTATGGTCCTGTCACAATATACAGGTCGAACTTGCAATGCATCACAATGGCTACCCATGTGCAATACTTGCAAGCTATGTGAAACACCAACATGAAACCTCACAAACTGTCATTGCCAGATGTGTGGACAGCTGTGAATACAATGGTGGATATGTTATTCACTGTAGGGACATGTACTACAGATCAGAACTACACTTGTGGGGAATACAAACAGTATTACACAGTGAGCTGGAGTATGGCCAGCCCACAGGATTCACCGGTATGGATTATACCCCTGCTATGAATGTCACACAATGTTATGTGCGATCTGATATGTCCATGACATCTAGTGGGCTGGCTGCAACACTGCCTAACTATCATGAAAAACATATCCCACATACCAAACATATCATCCTTTGTCTGCATAACCCTGTCATCAGTGGAGCATAGGACATCTATGGGTGTATGTCATATGGGACAACACAGACATGTAAAATAGATGCCAGTCACAACCATTTGGCAAACACATGTTCACACATGGCCATGGAGGATGGCCAGAGACATGAAGCAACACACAGTAGACATGTGCTTATGTGTATACCCTGTAGTACATTGACTCCACATGGTCCAACTATAGCCTTTGTGTAATGGTTGTATTCCAGATGTGGAACACTAGACATCTTACAGGCCTGTGCACATCTTATGTAGGCGTGACATCAATCCACCACATAAGATGTGTTGAACATCTTGAGTGTGTCACGACATGACAGCAGTCACCTGTACAGTATCCACATACATACACAATCACATCAGCCCACAGATACATTTCCCATGCTGGTGTCAGACATCACTGTCATCCTTGCTCCTCATGTGTGTGGTACACAGATGTCATGTGGGACACGGTGTACCAACGGGTTTGCCATGTCTGGCCATAGTTGCCAAGCAGCAGCAATATGGTTGCAGATGTGCAGGGGTGTCATCTGTATACACTTTAGTGACCTGTGTCACACATTCCACATCATAGTTTAATGTGTATACACCTCAGTGACATGGGTCACATTCCACAGTATATATGTATTGTATCTGAACACAGTCATGGCTATGAACTGTCTGTAACTCGCACTGTATAGCAATAGACACCACATGATTCCCTGCAATGGCCATGCACATCAGTATATCTGTATGGCAGACAGACAACACTGCATTGGGACACCATTACTCTACTGTATATTTGACAGGACACCATTGTGTTAAACACGTATGCATGTCATTGCACACGTCAGCAGATCACATGTCATAGTACATGTGATTGTCAAGGTCATATGCCACATATCAGGCAGGTGTGCTGTTAGTCTGTGCTGGTCTACATGGTGTAACACAGGGATGTATGCTAACTACTACTATGAATGTGTAATGTGCATGCCTTCTGCTATGACACATGCATGCTGTTGTGTGCAACCCAGGGATGTATAATTACCACTATTATTGTCTGAGCTGCATGCCATCTGCCGTATCACATGCATGTTGCATGCCTTCTGTCATATCACATGCATGTTGGGTGTGTTTGTTGTATAGATTGTAATGTACAGTTCTTGTCTGCCCCTCACAGGTGTTGATGTAGGTCCGTTCCCCTCCTGCGGTCCATCTGATAGTGTCCCCACAGACTAGCAGTGATGATGAACGTATGATTGAGGCTAAGGCAGGTTTGTCAGGGACTGAATCTGTGCCATTGGTTGCCATTCCATCTATATCCCCCTCATCACCGTACACAGTTCTCATGCCAACACATACCCCATCACCAGTGGCCATAGATGAAGGACAGTTGGCGTGTGGTAGCTTGGAACAGGAAAGTCTGGAGGCTATGGAAGGTGTGCCTGCACACCATGGTGTCAGCCAACTAACTGGTGATGCCCCTCACAGGCATGTGGCCAGTGCTGCTCATAGGAGGACCTCTGGCCAACATGCCCCTGCAAGACAGAGTGCAGCAGCTGGTGTCACCATACGCATGTTTCAGGCTATAATGGAGGCACAGGCACGTGCTGAATGGCACAACAGAGAAGGTCAGAGGCTTCAGAGGGCTGCTGTCCATTCTTTAAACAACATCCAGGCAATGGCAAATGCTCAACAGCAGATTGCTGAAGTTTTGAATAGATGATTGGGTGACATGGTTGGAGTCCTTGACTGTGGCATGACAATCTGTGAGTGTGAGATGTCTGTGCTGGAACATCTGGTAGGAGTGAGGTGTTGGGCACATGGACGTAGGCCAGCTACATCACCTGTTGCAGGTCTACATGAATGAGCTCACATGATCGCTCCCATATTGGCAGCAGCAGTGCAGCTGGTGCTGTGCTGTCCACACCAGGACACAGCAGGCCATGTGCTCATGGCCCTGGATGGTCCCAACAGGGGACACAGTTCCAGTGGACACGTGTCATCAGACAGTACCCAATCTGCACCTCTTCCTGGTTGTGCCCGTGCAACCCCTGGCAGGCACAGGTCACATGGCCATGGCCGGACACAGTGAACTGTAAAACCTGGCCTGTAAACTCCACAGCTGTCAATAAATACCCCTGTGTAGGCCAGACACATGCCAAAACTGTGTGCATACATACACGCACACACCGGAAACATATGTAGGGCACCGCAACACACACATGCATGATATCCACACACCCAATGACTTCTAAGGCCTTAACCAACACACATAATGCCATCCAATGGTGCAGCTTAGGCCTCTGATGAACATTATCACCCTGTGCATATGATGATGTCTGTGCCGCATCCCTGTCATCCACACCATTGGTGCAGGGACAGATATGGTCTGATGCACAGGGTGAACAGACTAGGAAGATAAGTGTAGATTACAATTGTTGTGTACTGTTGACAGGCAGCAGACATACCATGTAGCACAGGTTTAGAAGCATTTTGTACTGTTAACAGTATGTGTCGTGTGCAACAGTAACTGCATGTTCTTGATGTTCTGCCTTCCTCCATCAGGTCTAATTGCATGTGCTGCTGGATGTCCATGTTTGCAGTTAGTGTCCCATATGTACATGTGGACTACTTACAGGTATGCATGAAAATACCAGCATGCACTTTGTAGCTTCCACATTACAGTTAGAAGGTCCCATGTTCCAAACATGTCTACAGATCTACTGATCCAAAAGCATGATAGCTGTGTATTAAGCTCCTGTGGCTAGAGACGTGACATCCATACTGGGTGACATCACAGGTACAGTTACATGGAGTGGGGAGGAAAGAGAGCGGTCTAGCTGATAAGGGTAGAGGCCGGTGGATAGAGTAATGCCTATTTGGGAAGCAGTAATACACGTTCCCATGACAGGATGCGAACACACAACTATACCCACACACTCTGGTATTCACACACATGTATTCAGAGACACAGTAACACACCCACACACTCGCGGATTTACAGACACAGTAACACACACATACACACACACATACACACACACATACACACACACATACACACACACATACACACACATACACACACGCACACAGTTGCTAGTGTTGAGGAGAGGACCGCTGCCTATGTGCAAATCATCATTACAGCACTGTGCACTTACATGACTCGCCACAGAGATTACACATGTACAGGTAGTCAGTATGGCCTAAGATCGAGGACATCAACAGGGATAGTAGATTACATCACCTGGATGGGGGGAGGGGTCTTATCAGTTCACTATGGTAACATACATCCTCACTCCATGGACCAGACAGCCACACACACACACACACACACACACACACACACACACACACACACACACACACACACACAGTAGCAGTCACTATTGAATACACCTATGTCACGCACATACAGATACCTCACATGTATGAAATACACACCCTTGCCTATTTCCTGCTTTCTACATTGACGTCTGTACAGATGTCAAACAGTGCACAGGAGAGTGAGTAGCAATTGAGATGTATTCCCCACCATACGTGACATATATGGGCACACACTCAACCAGACATGCCAGTACTGTGAATCAAACACCTGCCTAACTCATGATACGTATGAGACATACAGCAGTATTGCACATGTTATGAAGTGTACTGATGCTTCCCTTGGCAACTGTGCTGATATATGCACATGGGAGGTCTTAACTGTTACAGGTGTCACGTGATTTACCTTCGGTGTCACCCTGCCCACTGTCTAAGTTGTGTGTGTTCCCCTTCAATCAACAAAACCATAGCTTAGCGGTTACACAGCTTATTGTAGGACTGCTTGTGAAACACCTGTGAGCTGTCCTCCGCAAATATTCATCTGCAAAGATGCCCCACCACTTATGTCCACACATCTGTCCATACCTGAAGTACATCTTACCATACTTTCAGCATATCACTATATACAGTTGGCAATGTTGAGGCTGCATTGCAACTGCATGATGTATCAAGACACACATCACCTGCAAACATCAGCAACTGCACACGCATGGTATCTGAATGCACACCACTACATGTACATGCGTGTAGGTCCTACATTCCTGTCATTTGTGCATGTTTGTAGGCATTGCATTTGGTGGACATGTGTAATGACATACATGACACATGGACTGTTGTATGATATGATAGGTGTCATGGGTGACCAGTACAGAGGGAATGTTACCTCTGTCAGCATTGATATCACACCTTATGTAATGGTAGCATTCAGCAGCCATGGGACCTACCTTCCATGTGCATGTGTAATGGCTGTAGCCACCTGTCTGCACAAAGGACAACAACAGCTATGCTATTTACATATATGTCATATGTGTGTGGCATGTACATATCCAGGGCAGGTACATGTATGTCATATCCAAGCAGGAGTGTGTTTACTGGTGTACAGCAACAGTCATCTGTTAATGTTGTAAATAACCGAGGGACCCTGGTATGTGTACAGCTGACCTGGTTACAAACAGTGGTATCATTGCATTGCATAACACATGATGCAACTGTCAGTACATGGGTAATCTGTACAGTTTATGTAGAGCTAGGTACAGTCCACTGGTCAAAGGTCACATGGTGTTGTACTATTATATGTCCTACCACATGTATGGATGTGTGGTGGTCCGGGGGCATGGTGGTGTCTGAGGGTTACATCCTAGAATGCAGCTTTTGACACTATGACCTGCACCTGACTCATCTGTGATGCCTTTTGTGGGAGTACTGGTCAGTACTTTTGAGTGGCCTTTATGTATGTGGGGACACCACCACCTGGAGCGGTCCGTACCTGTCATGGCCCACATGTCTGGTTCTGAGGTATATGGTAGTAGTGCTATTGTGTACTACAGAGCCTTCAGCCAGGTGTTCCTCACTGAACAGATGTCAGTATTCCCCATTGTTGGATCTACAGTGAGCAGGTGTGATTTCGAATGCTACACATCTAGCACTGGTTAGCATAAGCATACAATGCAGTTGTCCTCTAGGTGTCAGGGTGTTATCCTGTGTTTAGGACATTAGACTTGGAATGGCACTATGTGTGAATCGACCTAGGTATTATCCCCACTCTCTTGAATCATGGATGCATGTGATATGTGACAAAGGCCTATCTACTTTCAGGCATTTCATCCCAGAATGACAAACACTGGACAACCTCGTAATTACAGCAAGATATTGGCTCATTTTGTTGGTCAAGCAGTTGCCACTCATAGCAAGACAGCACTGTGAGTGGTAGTATTGTGCTAGTTATAGAATGGTACATTTAAGTTGATGGACAGCAGCAGACATTGTGTAGATATCTGGTGTCAGATATATGTAGTGCAGCGTTCCTGCTAACAATGACAACTACTAACACCAGAGTCCATTACAATGTGTTCTTTGTCTAACTGTAATAGCATGGCCACTGTGGAATTCCATGTTTAGAATCAGAGTGCATCCCAAACGGCCCTGTGCTACTAGGTGTATGAGCATGCCCAGTATAACCTTGTGTAGACGGAGACATAGTGCATTCCGAACAGCCCTGTGCTACTAAGTGTGTGAGCATGTCCAGTGACACCTTGTGTCGGTTATGTGCCTCTGTGTATGGGCATGGCCATTGTAACCCTGTATAGTGATAGTAGCATTCCATTCCACAGATGGGCATACTCCAGTTCAGGATGAATTCCTGCTTTAAACACACAGGTTCACAGGTATGTACATCTTAACTGCCAGCATCCCTGTTGATGTCCACATTCCTAGAAGGTCATAATGACAGTCTTGAAATGTGTAATTTCTGTGGCACGACTCGTAACTATGTAGTATTGTAATAGTGATCTGTAGATAGGCAGGTGTTCTGATCCCACCACGGTTGTGTGTGTGTGTGTGTGTGTGTGTGTGTGTGTGTGTGTGTGTGTGTGTGTGTGTGTGTGTCTCCATCTGCCTGAAGACAGAATAATGCTTTGAGACTGCACACTCCATACAATTCCTATACCCAACCTTGACGAGGCTGATGTCACCCACCTAGAAATACACCTCTGGGAATGCTGTGACCCAGTACTCAGCACGTTCTATAACTGCATAATGGTGTAGTGTAATAAGGTAGTTAGCTTAGTGTTTTAATCCCAAACTTGCCAAGTGTGTGTGTGTGTCTCCATTTGCCTGAGGACAGAATAACACTTTGACTGCTCACACTCCATACAATTCCTATACCCAACTTTGGCAAGGCTGATGATGTCACCCACCTAGAAATACACCTCTGGGAGTGCTGTGACCCAGTAATCTTGGTAGCGCATTCTATAACTGCATAATGCTGTAGTGTGATAAAGTAGTTAGGTCGGTGTTCTAATCCCAGACTTGCCAACTGTTTGTGTCTCCGTCTGCCTGAGGACAGAATAATGCTTTTAGACTGCTCACACTCCATACAATTCCTATACCCAACTTTGGCAAGGCTGATGATGTCACCCACCTAGAAATACACCTCTGGGAGTGCTGTGACCCAGTAATCTTGGTAGCACTTGCTGTAACTGCATAATGCTGTAGTTTGATAAGATAATTAGGTCAGTGTTCTAATCGCAGATGTGCCAACTTTGTGTGTCTGCATGAGATGAGTACAACGCTTTGTAGAGTATACACTCTCTGTACAAATTACATGACCACCTTTGTCAAACCTGCTGTTGTCACCCACCTAGGTATACACCTCCTAGGAGTGCTGTAACCCAGTATTCACTGTAGTACATGCCCTAAATGTATATTGCTGCAATGTGATATGGGAGGTAGGGGTTCGAATACAGGACATGGCAAGTGTGTGTGTTTGGCTGTCAGAGCCTGTGTGGAGGTGGCAGTGAGTGTCTAACCACTGGACATGTTGGGGAGTGTATTTTGTAGTTTTCCTATATGGTGTCCGTCTTATGACACATTGGCCACCTCACGAGGAGTACAGATGTCAAGTCAGCCACGGGACTGTGTTGGCAAGCCATACCCCTACATCTGGCAAAAGGCCTGGTGAACAAAGTATGCAACCCTACTAGTACCCAATATATGTCCTGCACCCATGTGTCATACACACACTTGCCTAGGATATCCTGCTATGTTGCTAGTACTATGCACATTGATGGATAGTAGGCATGGTGTGATTGCAGTGGGCTGCAGAGGACATGGCACCCTGTACAGTGGTACAATAGGCACACAATTGCGGACAATGTGCCTTCACTATATTCCCCACTGGATGACTGCAACATATGTAGTGCCATCAAATGTGATCCACAGAGGCCATACAATGCCGTACACATGTGCCCTGTATGGACAAATGCCACTGACCCCAGAGAATACATGTATCATGCTATCAATGCAGGTGCAGGGTTGACCTGCTGACTATTAGCAGGTTTCACCACACCAGGCCAGTATTGGCATATCGGGAGATAAGTCTGTGTACACATGTGCCTGCCAAACCAGGTACACCTGTACATGTAACTGTACAGTATTGTGGGACATGCACATCCCAGGCAATATCCATGTGAAGGACTAACAAAAAGACATGGCATGCATTGCAAAGCTATGGCCATACACAATGGTAACCAGGATGTCAGGGTAGATCATGCAGTACCCATCTGTGTGGGACATTGCAGACACTACCCCTGGCCCAAACTGCACACCATTGTTGGATGGCACGATGCCAAGGATTACCCCTCACCCAGCCTTGTACAGCTGTCTTGCACAGCCAACCACTACACACCCATGAAGCAATGCATACATGCATGTCATTACTGGCACCTTGTATCTGCATGTGGGTTATGATGCTCCCAACCACAATCACTCTCAGTATAACCCTCGTTGGCATACCAACAGATGTCAAACACTTTCACATGCCCTAGCCCATAGAACCTCCAGATATCCCCTATGGTACATGTAGTCCTGTGCATTACTGCAGTGCATCAAACTAAGTAGTTAGGGTGTATATTTGTGGCCCTGGCAAAGTGTCAATGCGAGTCCATTAGTGTGGTTGTGGTGACATTGGCATCCGTTCATGTGGACAGCCATGTGTGCTACACCTAATATATGTCTACTATATCTCTGTTGCAGATGTCTCTCATCTACACACATGTGTTCTTACAGCACAGCAACATGTCAGCTTTGTGGCACATGTAGCAACTTCCTGCACATGTAATAATAATGACTAAGTCAGTCGGGTTTGATCACTGTATTGTTGGGTGTGTGGCAGATGATGCTTAGGGTTTAGTCTCCAAGCCCTTCTCTGGTGTACTTTGTGTGTCCCTCCCACACACTCTGGATGTGGAGGTGTATACCTGCTCAGCAGCATGTGTATTGTAAGTGATGGACATGATCACGTGATGGCCTCTGCACCTATTGCAGTCCTCCTCTAGCTGATTGCATGTGGAACAGCTGTGATGGTGTTCCCATAGCCATTCACATGATAAACCCAGTACATTATTTATGAACATCATGCTGGTGTTTGGCCATGACAGTTGCTGTGAGTGGTACCTGGATGTGGTGTTTTGAAATGGCATCACAAATGATATCTGGATGTTCCTCAAACATCATACACAGTGGGAAATAGCCTAAAGACAGGAGAGTGATGTGCCACACGACTACAGCATGTAAGTGTAGCTATGCTGCATTGAGACTACTGCCTGTTTAACATGTGTGTGGTAATGGCTATTCTGCATGTTTTAAAACCGACATGACAGTGGTCTGTTTGTGAGGGACCCCCATCTGTAGAGCCATCTGTGGACTGGTCAGTGTGTGGAACCATTTGTTTCCTGTGTTACACACTGAACACACATCTGTGTGCAGCAGGAGCATAGTGTGAGGATTGCAGACAGTACATGGTGATAGGGATGTGTTACTGCCATCGCATCCCTGACTGGACATATGTCACATGAAACAGTGGTATGACAGACACTGCCTGGGGTTCCCAGTGACAAGCCAATAATGGGCAACTGTTCATAGCTGCAGTCACATGTCTACTACACATTGTACAGATGTCCTGCAGTATATATGCATGTGTTCTGCTCCCTCTGCAAATGTATACCCTCTGTTGTGTTGGGTTGATGGTGGTACTGTTGTAGGTAATCCCAAATGCTGTTGTCTATTACTAAGCCATATCTGAGTTTAAACTGCAACACCATAGGCTGTATGGGTTAGGAACCTCTGTTGGCTCTGCACCACCTTCTGGTGGTACCACCACTGAGGATGGGTCATGCCCCCCCCTGAGAGCAGGAACTGACAGGATCATGTCTGCTGTCGTGTGGTCCCAGACGTGGTGCGTTGGGGGCTCACTAAGGGGTTCTGAAGCCAGATTCGCAAGCTCAAGGGTGGAGTGTCACATTTACAGGGTGAAGCTGCCCCTCCTGGACAGCCCCCAGCACTGCCTCCTCTGCAGCTGTTTTGGTGCAGTGTCTGCTGCCCATGGCTAGGGACCTCTGTCCCACTGTTCCCATGGGCTTGTGAATGCCGAACACCCAACCCTGTCTGAGGTGTATTCCCCCACATGTCATATACTGACCATGTATGCTGTCTTGTCTGTGATCCTACCTATCCTCCACGGGCATACTTGCTCTCCTTCCCCCACATCCCACTCTCACCCTATGGAAACATAAGGCCAATCAGTTCCTAGGACATCTGCCCTATACATAGCTGTCCATTTCACACAAGTGCCCACTGGACACATGTA
The DNA here is from genome assembly GCF_019279795.1 of Protopterus annectens. Lineage (NCBI taxonomy): Eukaryota > Metazoa > Chordata > Ceratodontiformes > Protopteridae > Protopterus > Protopterus annectens. The sequence goes on from NC_056746.1 coordinate 1,479,123,666, forward strand.
ACCCTTGTAATATGCATCACAACATACTCCTGTTATCCTCACCCCTGTCCCTCAGGCACACGATCCTGGTATGCACATAACTCCTAAATGGTCCAGGTACACATGATGCAGATGACCCCATTGTACAAACACTACCAATCCCTCTATAGTTACCCCATTTGCCTTTATCATGATGATGATGTTGGACACAGCACCTTGCAAGAGTACTGTTCTCACATAGTGATTGGACCGGTACTGTAATGTACATTACATGCACAGATTGATGTATACAGCCAATGTACAACTGTTTGCGTGTATGAATGATGCATGTCTGTCTGGGGGAGTCTTAATATTACATAGGACAACACCACTACATAATACAAGCGTCGCTGGTGTTTCCCTTTTCATTTGTTTGCAATGCTTTGTTGCCACATGGTATGTTCCTGATATATATGTATGTCCCTATATGCTGGACATAAACACTCACATATACATCTACATGATGGGATACATTCCTATACTGTTGAATGACTGTGCTGTATGATATGTTAGTGATAATGTCCGATGTCTGTATATCTGCCATGTCACATTGGTAAATCACATTAGATGTGTGTGCAGGGTTCTGGTTCCGAGCCTTGCAGAGGCCGTTTATTTTGTTGCAGAACAAGGCTCTACTTTAATGTGCTTAACTCCCTCTGTATCCAATGGCCTTGTTCTGCCCACAAACAAATAACCGTCCTTTGCAAGTGTTGGTAGCAACACCCTGCACACACAGCTAATGTGAATTACCAATACACCATGGCAAATATACAGACAATAGACAGTACCACACACATACCATACAGCACAGTCATCCAACAGTATAGCAATGTACCGGCAGATATGTCCGGACCACTGGTGTTTGCAGACCTAGCCTTCTTGTGATTACATGTGTGAGCATGCCCAGTATGACCATTCAGCATGTTGACTGACATTGCCGTCATACCTCCATGTGTTTGAGCATGCCCAGTATGGCCAACTATATCACATGTGTTACATGTCCAGGTAGTCTGTACTGTGGTGTTAACCTCTGCATTGTACACTGACAGGTGGCATACTGTGTCTGCAGGATATCCATCAGTCATGTGGCATTGACCGTTGCTACATTTCTGCACAGTGTGGGGGGACATCCGACTGTATCCACATTCCCACACAGCACTGGGGGGGGGGGCACCTGACTGTTGCTATGTGTACGTTGGAAGGGGGGGCACCTGACACTTGTACACTTTTGCTACTACTGTACTGGTATGTCAGGTACTCCATTTCAGTGTGTAGACCTACATATTGTGCTGGCTAGAGCCATACCAGTGTACTCCAGATCTTGGCTTTAATTACCAGCATATTAGTTTCAGACATCCTAGCCTTCACAACCTGTATCCAACTGCCTGGCCTGCTGTAGTCTGTCGGTGTGGGTCTGGTGGGGGGGGGGGTCATCCATAGGGCATATTCAGAGGCCATAGTACAGCATTTGTCTGTGTTGGTCTACACCTGTCCAGCTGGTTGAGACTTGTGTGGGCTGTATGGACACACATGATGCTCAGCCCATTACCCGCAGTGGGTTATGTCACCGTGTACTACTGGTTACTATGGTGACCCCTGTATGTGCTACAGATGTCATGGTGCCACTATGGATGTCTTCTGTCTGCTGCCTTAACATTTGGCCACCAAATTCCCTTGCATGCTCAAATCCATACCATAGCTACAGGTACCAACACATTCTAATACAACTGCCAATTGGTAGGTTGATTGACTTACCTTGAGGGTGTGCCAGACCTGAGGATGGTGCTGGAGGGCTGCCTATGTCGGATGCGCATAGTGCACTTCCTATACATGGCTGAGCACAGGTAGTGTCATGTTTGGCATTCCTTTTACTGTCTGTGCAAGTCAGAGAGGGTGACATTCCCTGGGTCCCTACTGTATCAGTGCATATGCTATGCGTTGCCTCTTTGCCAAGGCACACCACCTTCCGCCTATTGGGTCCAGCTCAGGTTGTTCCTCCTGAGTCACTCTGTGCCTGTACAGGCCTTGGCATTGGTGGAGGGCTGTGTGGCCCTGCCCCATGCTGTTCCTGCTGCAGCTGTTTCTGCAAGATCATATTGTGTAGCATAGCACATACCATAACAATTTGGGTGCATGTAGCTGGTGAATAATTCAAGGCTCCACCGGATGTATCCAGACACTGGAACCGTGACCTGAGCATCCCCAACACATGCTCTATTTGTGTTCAGACACCGGAACCGTGACCTGAGCATCCCAAACACATGCTCTATTATATGTCTGGCCTGTGCGTGTGCTTAATTATGGTGTCGTTGTTCAGGTGTGTGTTTATTTCTGATGTGTTATCAGCCATAGCTCCAGTCGGTACCCAGCATCCCCCACTAAGTGACCGTAGGGGATGTCCATATTGGCAAAGCTGTGGTACAGCTGCGTCCGATGCCATATATCAGAATCGTCATAGCTTCCAGGGCAGCCAGCACACACATTCAATATAATGCCCTGGGCATCGCATACGACCTGGCAGTTGATGGAGGGGATGCCCCTGTGGCTAATGTAGACCCTACCCTGCTCACCATGTGGTACTTTGATGTGTACGTGCATGCAGGCTATAGCACCCACTACCCCAGGGTAGTCTGCCATTTGGTGGAAGAGACATATATTGTTGGTCTCACCTCATGTTTATTGAAGAAATGTACGTGCTCACTGGCATGTGGTGACATGGCATCCAGGAACTGGTAGAATACCCTGGATGCAGATGCCTCTGAGATCCACATGATATCCCCAATTGTGCTTTGGGAGGTACCTTTGGCTAGTATACCTAGGCCTACACATACTTTGGTATCCATTGGGATGGGTTCCCCTCGGCCTGTTTGATGTCAGGTGTGGCCGGCACAGCTCAACAATCTGCTGTAGGTCTCTGTCCACCCCATAGCGCTCCACTATATCCAGCTCATGTAGCCCTTGGTAGTTTACCCTGGGTCTGTACAGTTTTCTCTGTCTCCTCACTGAGGGTTGTTCAGCAGCATTCACATCCTCACCATCCTCAGCCTCCTGCACATGTTGGTCTATGTTGCCTGCTGTAACCCTTGTCATTTCATAGGATTGTTTGTTTCCCTGCATGTATACACCGGTGGTCTCGAGTGTGGAAAAACCCGAGGGAATGGTGCTTGCTCATTTTATCATAGTTTTCTGGCCAGGCTGGTCTGCTGGGCCTGTAATCTGCTGATTCTTATAAATATCACCTGTTTGCCCAGCTTGTTCACCTTGACTACCTACTGCTTTTGTACCTCCCAATTGCACTAGGCAGGTAGACACACCGCTAGCTTAGGCGTGCTAAGCTAGGAGCAATCCTGAGACACAGGGCTCCAATCTACGTACAGTATGCCTGACACCCCCCCATGCTTTCACCTATATTAGAGTCCTGCACCCGGCTATCTATACACATACACTCTTGGGACCTGCATCACAGCCTGGGGATAAACTGGATTCACTATTTTCCACCTCGTTTGCATAGTATTGTCTTCTAATGCATAGTTACTTGACCCATACTGAGCCTCCCCAAAAATAACCACTGCTTACTGTTGCACAGACCCGCACACAACTGGTTAAAAGCACCTTACTATCACCATTTTCAATGTTCCTTGTTTTTCCCAGCAACAAAACAACCGGCCTCTGCACGGCTTGAAACCGGGACCCTGCACACCACAGACAATGTGCTTTACCACTAAGCCATGGCAGATGTACATACATCTGAGGTTATCAAGTACAGATCATCCAGCACAGGCATTAAACAGTATAGGGCATGTATTCCAGCATGTGTATTTGTGTAGATATAGAATATATATCTCAACAGTGGACCATGTGACATCAAAGCATTTGTACTGGTGTTAATATCAGGGCAAGTGTGTTTCTGTGCGTCACATGGGTTCAGACTGTATTAAGGGTAAGAGTAGGGCTGCTGACATTACTCACCAGCCCTATTGCTGAATGTATGTGTATGTCTTGCCAACCCAATCTTTTGGTTGATTGTGACATTTATAGCCACTATATAGGAAAACAACAAAACACGCTCCTCAACACATCCAGTAGCTAGCCCCTCAGACACCAACACATAGGATATGACTGCCAAACACACACACCAGTCATGCCTTGGAATAGAACACCTACCTGTCTATTCTATCACACTACAGCATTACGCGGTTACAAAATGCACTACTGAGATTACTGGGACACAGCACTCCCAGAGGTGTACTTCTAGGTGGGTGACATCATCAGCAATGGCGGCGATAGGGATTGTATGGAATGTGAGCAGTCTAAAAGCATTATTCTGTCCCCAGGCAGACGGAGACTCTCTCTCTCTCACGCGCGCGCACACACACACACACACACACACACACACACACACACACACACACACACACACACACACACACACAGTTAGCATGGCTGTGATTAGAACACCGATCTAACTACCTTATCACACTACAGCATTACGCAGTTACAGAATGCACTACCGAGATTACTGGGACACAGCACTCCCAGAGGTGTACTTCTAGGTGGGTGACATCATCAGCATTGGCAAAGATGGCGATGGGGATTGTATGGAGTGTGAGCAGTCTAAAAGCATTATTCTGTCCTCAGGCAGATGAAGACACACACACACACACACACACACACACACACACACACACACACACACTTGAGCATGGCTGTGATTAGAACACTGACCTAACTATCTTATTACACTACAGCATTACGCAATTACAGAATGTGCTATTGAGATTACTGGAACACAGCACTCCCAGAGGTGTATTTGTAAATGGGTGACATCAGCCTTGCTAACGGTGGGTATAAGAAATGTATGGAGTGTGCAGTATAAAGTTATTAGTCCTCAGGCAAACTGGAAGACGCACATACACACACATGCCAGGTGTGGGACTAGAACACCGACCTAACTACTTTATTGCACTACAGCATTACACAGTTACAGAACACGCTACCAAGATTACAGGGACACAGCCATCCCAGAGGTATATTTGTAGATGGATGACATCGGTTCTGATAACAGTGGGTATAAGAAATGTATGGAGTGTGGCCAGTCTAAAAGCAATTTAGAGGCCACCGGCAAACAGAGACAAACACACACACGCCAGTGTTGGGTATGGAACATCTGCTTATTTACAGATTACTATTACAATACTACATATATACCAATAGCGTGCCACAGACTACACATGTCAAGGCTGTCATGACCATCTGGGAATGCAGACATCAGCAGGGATGCTGGCAGTTAACATACCTGTGAACCTGTGTGTTTAAAGTATGAATCCATCCTTACCTGGAGTATGCCCATCTGTGGAATGGATGACTACTACTATACAGGGTTACAATGGCCATGCCAATACACAGAGGCACATAACCAACACAAGGTGTTACTGGGTATGCTCGCACAGTAGCACAGGGCTGTTCGGAATGCACTGTGTCCATCTACACAAGGATATACTGGGCATGCTCATACACTTAGTAGCACAGGGGGCATGCTCACACACTTAATAGCACAGGGCTGGTCAAAATGCACTACTATGTGTCCATCTACACAAGGATATACTTGGGCATGGTCATACTCCTAGTAGCACATGGCTGACTGGGATGCACTCTGATGCTAAACACAGAGGGCCACAGTGGCCATGCTATTACAGGTAGACATAAATAACACATTGTAATGGGCACTGGTGTTGGTAGTTGTCATTGTTAGTGGGAACGCTGCTCTACATATATTTGACACCGGTCTTTAACAAATCAGCTGTCTGGGATGACATGGCTGACAGTAGGGAGGCCTTCATCACATATCACATGCATCCATGATACAAGGGAGTTGTGGATATTACCCAAGTCTCATCCGCCCACACAGTGCCATTCCAAGGCAAATATCCTAAACACAGGTTAACTCGCATACACCTACAGGACAACTGCATTGTTTTCTTATACTAGCCAGTGTTAGATGTGTAGCATCCATATTCACAGCTGGCCACTGTAAATCCAACAATGGGGAGTACTGACATCTGTGCAGTGAGGAACACCTGGCTGATGTCTCTGTAGTGCACAATAGCACTACCACCATATACCTCAGAACCTAGCACTACCACCATATACCTCAGAACCAGACATGTGGGCCATTACACAGGTACGGACTGCTCCAGGTAGTGTACCCACATACATAAAGGCCACTCCCATGTACTGACTGTTCCCCACATGAAAGGCATCACAGATGAGCCATGTGCAGGACAGTGTTACATGCTGCATTCTAGGATGTAAACTGCAGACACCACCATGCCCTTGGACCACCACCACACAGCCATACATGTATGACAGACAAGTATGCCACCATGTGACCCTTGACCTGTGTACTGTACTAAGCTCTACATCAACTGTAGACAGTACACATGTACTGACACAGTAGCATCATGTGTTATGCAATGCAATGATACCACTGTTTGTGACCAGGTCAGCTGTACACATACCAAGGGCCCTCGATACTGTCCACCATTAGCAGATGTCTGTTTCTGTACACAAGTACACACCCTCATATATGGATATGACATGCATGTACCTGCCCTGGGGTATGTACATGCCAAACACAACATACCTGTAAATATCATAGATGTTGTAGTCCTTTGTGCAAACAGGTGGCTACAGACATTACACACATGCACATGGAATGTAGGTCCATGGCTGCTGAATGCTAACAGTACATAAGGTGTGATATCAATGTTGACAGCGGTAACATCCCCTCTGTACTGGTCACCCATCATATCATACAACAGTCCATGTGTCATGTATGTTATTACACATATCCGCCAATTGCAATGCCTACAAACATGACCAGATGTCAGGATTGTAGGACCTACACACCTGTACAAGTAGTGTTGTGCATTCAGATAACATGTGTGTGCAGTTGCTGATGTATGCAGGTGGTGTGTATCCTAGTACATCATGCAGCTGCAATGCAGCCTCAACATTGCCAACTGTATATGGTGATATGCTGAATGTACAGAAAGATGTACCACCGGTATGGACAGATCTGTTGAAATAACTAAGTGGTGGGGCATCTTTGTAGATGGATGTTTGCTGTGGACAGCTCACAGGTGTCACAAGCGGTCCTGCAATACCCTGTATAACTGGTAAGCAATGGTTTCATTAATTGAAGGACATACATAATTTAGACAGCGGTCAGGGTGATAGTGAAGGTAAATCACTTGACACCTGTTAATAGATATGATGTCCCTAGTGCATATATCAGCACTGTTGTCACAGGAAGCATTAGTGCAGTTTGTAACGCATGCAATACTGCTGTACGTCTGACATACGTAATATGAGCTAGGCAGGTCTGAGATTCACAGTACTGGGATGTGTGGTTGCGTGTGTTCATATTTGTCACGTATTGTGGGGAATACATCTCAATTATTACTCACTCTCCTGTACACTAGTGTACACATCTGTACAGACTGCAATGTATAAAGCAGGACATAGGCAGGGCCGTGTATCTCACACATGTGAGGTATCTGTATGTGCATGACATAGGTGTATTAATTACTGAATGCCACAGTGTATGTAGGACAGACTGGTCCCTGGGGTGAGGATGTATGTTACCATACTGAACTGATAGGCAATGCATTCAACTATCCGTGTTGATGTCCCCGATCTTAGGCCGTACTGACTACCTGTACATGTGCATTCTCTGTGGCGTGTCATGTAGGTGCACAGTACTGTAATGATGATTTGCACATAAGCAGGGGTCCTCAGCACACCAGTAGCAACTGTGTGCGAGTGTGTTACTGTGTCGGTAAAGCAGTGAGTGTGTGTGTCTTAGTGTCACTGAATACATGTGTGTCAATACCTGAGTGTGTGGGTGCAGTTGTGTGTTGGCATCCTGTCATGGGAACGTGCATTACTGATTCCCATTGAGGCATCACACTTCCAACTGGCCTCTACCCTTGTAATCAGCTAGACCACTCTTACCTCACCACTCCATGTAACTGTACCTGTGATGTCACCCTTTATGGATGTCACGTCTGTGGCCACAGTAGCTTAATATACAGCTATCATGCTCTTGGAATGGTAGACATGTCTGTAACGTGGGACATTCTCACTGGTATGTGGCAGCTACACAGTGCATGCTGGTAGATTCAGACATACCTGTGAGTCGTCCACATTGACATATGGGACACTTAACTGCAAACACTGACATTCACCGGCACGCTCAATTAGACCTGAAGAAAGACAGCATGACAACATGACCAACATGCATTTACTGTTACACAAGACACATACTGTTCATAGGTTCATACTAGGCTATCTGCCCTAGGGCATTTATAAGCCTAGCCAGAATGTGTTTGGCTTTCACCACCCATTTTAAATTTATTTTGCTATGCCCTTTTTTGAGGTTAGTATACTGTGCCTCTGTCTAACAGTGAGACAGAAGTGATACCCGGGGTAAACCTATGATCTCCCATCCACTCATCAAGATTCCTCTTGAAGAGTCAATGAGGGACTCTGCCTAACCTGGACTGGGATTTTATTCCAGAGTGAAGGGAGCCTCTGGGTTATGAATCTGTCCCTCCAGCATGTCCTATTTATTTCAGTGCTGAGGTTCAAGTCTCTCGAGCGTGTAGCTCGATGGGATTTGGATTTTCTGAGGTGCAGCATGTCCTTTAATTCCGGGTTGGACATGGCTTTATACGTCAGGCACAGATCACCTCTGAACAGGTGGTATGCCACTGAGTAGAGCTGGAGTTTCTTTAACCGGGCAGCATATGGCATCTGTTTGAGCCCTTTGATCCTCTTGATGAGGTACTTTTGAGGTCTTTCCAGTTGCTGCAGGTGTCTGGTAAGGTACATCCCAAAAGGGGCATTGTACTCAATTATGGGCCTGATGAGGGATGAGTAAAGAGGCACGATGACCTCCCCTGATCTAGATGTGAATCCCTTCATGATTAGGTGGGCTATATAAAATGTTTTTCTAACCACTTTGGCCACGTGGTTGTCAAATGAGAGATTGCTATCAACTTGGGTCCCCAGGTCCCTAATTACTTCTTCTGTACTTAATGGATTACCACCTATGTGGTAATTTGTGGGCACTTTGTTTTTGCCAAAGGGGATGACTATACACTTTTTGGCATTTAGCTTGAGGCCATGGCTCTGGCACCAGTTGTCTGTTTCTATGAGGCCCTTTTGGAGGATGCTTGTGTCGGCTGGAGAGTCGATTATGGTGCCCAGTTTGCAGTCATCTGTGAACTTGGTCAGCCACAGTCCTTCCGTGTTGGTCTGTACCTCCGAGAAATATATACCGAACAAGAAGTCCCAGGACTGAGCCTTGTGGGGCACCACTTGTAACTGGTTTGGAGTCTGACATGGCTCCAGCAATTCTAACCATGTGGGTTCTGTCCTTGAGCCAGTTTGCAATCCATCTAGTGAGATAGGGGTTTATATTTAAGCTGGTGAGCTTATCTATAATGCCAGTGGGGTATTGTATCGAAGGCTTTTGCAAGGTCCAGGTAGGCTGTGTGGACCACCTTCCCCTCGTCAATGGCCTTGGTGACTGTTTCAAAGAAATCAACCAGGTTTAAGAGGCAGGATCTGCCCTTAAAGCCAAACTGGGTAGGATCCAGTGTCTGTAGGTCCCCAATATCTTTATTTATGAGGTCCATGATGATCCTTTCCATAGCTTTGCAGACCAAGCTAGTCAGGCTTATGAGGCGATAGTTTCCAGGATCCGTTGAGGCCTCACCTTTATGGAGAGGGACCACTGTTGCTGTATGCCACTCTTTGGGCACATATCCTGTAGTAAGGCTGAGATTGAACAGTAGTTTTATGTTTGGGTTTAGCTCTTCTTGGAGTTCATGTAGGATGCAGCCCGGGACACCGTCAGGTCCCATTGATGCTGTGTTTTTTGCTTTGGAGAGGGCGGCTCTTACCTGAGCATCTGAGATGTCAGGGGGGCAGCACTCTTCTGGGATAGATATGTGCCCTTTTGGTGGGGAGGGGGGGAGAAGTTTGCGCTGAAGCTGTCAGCTAGGATGTTGGCAATGTCTGTGGGTTCAGTGTATTTTTTGTCATTTTGGACTAATTCTGAGCATATCTGGGAATTACCACCCAGGTTCCTAACATAACTAAAGAAAGCCTTGTGATTATCCTTAGTGTCCTGTGCAATTTTTCTCTCGAAGCTGGCCTTAGACAATTTTATGAGTGCCCGTAATTGTTTGCTAATACTGATCAGTGATGCCTTCCCTTTTTGGGATTTTGCTCTCTCATTTAGTAGCTTCCTCCTTCTATTGTATAGTTTGTTTATGGCTGGGGTCCACCAGACAGAATGTCTGCTTTTGGAGGATTGGGTCTTGGTTTTATTTGGGATCGCACAATCCATGCATTACTGAAGGTGTTCATAGAATATGTTTATAAAGGAATCTGCGGTCTGGGCCGTATTTTCCACAGGCCCGGGGGCTTTGAAGGATTCCACCTCGGTTTTGAGGAGTGTGAAATTTGCTTTAGAGAAGTTTTTCACTGTGGTTTTCTGGGCAGGGGGTGGGGTCGGGATGTGAATATCCAGTGAGATTAGTTTATGGTCTGATCTTACCAGTGAGGGATACACTTCTGGTCTGGAGCATAGAGTCCCCATGTTGGTGATCAGGTCCAGTATGTTTTCCCCTCTTGGAGTGGTAACAAGTTGTTCCATAGCATTTGAGTTTATAAATTCTAGGAACCTTTGGGCTAGGGTGTTGGAGCTAGAGTAATGCTCCCAGTCTATGTTTGGGTAGTTGAAGTCACCCAGTATAATGGTGTTTGGAGAGACCTTCATATTTTCCAGTGTTCTCAGAAAGGCCGAGTGGGGTTCCTGGGTTTGGGAGGGTGGTCTGTCGCAGGCCATAAACTGGAAGGCAATTTTACCCACTGTTAGTTGCACATGGATAGTCTCTCATGCTTCGTGCTTTGCCACCAACCTGGAGGTGTGGGTATCTTTGAATATTGATACCCCCCTCCTTTTGTGGTTCAGTCCAAGTTTTGGGGCCAAAAAGCATGGTATGAGGTATAACCTGGTAGTGCTGGGGTGCTCTCGGGAGCCCTGAACCAGGTTTCTGTTACTGCACAGATATCGATGTTCTCCATGCTATGGAGAGTTTCGAGTGCATGCATCTTGAGGTTTAGACTTCTGGCGTTGAGTAGCATTACTCTTAGTTTCTTATCCCTTGTGATACCTATGGAGGTGGGTTTGTCTTTTGAGCCTTGCCTAAAAAAAGCACTATGGGGGTAGCAAGAGCCTTTGCCAATATCCGAAAGCCCAGGGAAGACAGGTGCAAGCCGTCCCTAGCGAAGCATCGTGGCTTGTCGAGCATATCATCCCAAGCTGACAGGCATTGGATCCCCTTTGAATGACACCAGTACTTAAGCCAGTTGTTGAAATTGATCATCTTGTCTTCATATTGTGGCATCATTCTTGGTGAGGGTAAGATGCTACTCAAGGTCATGGTCATACCGGCCTGGGCTACATGCTCAGAGAGCTCCTTTATGTCTCTTTTCATGTAGTCCAGGGAGTGTCTCAGGTCATTCACACCAGCATGGACAATGACTGAGTCATATTTGTACTTGCCTTGGAGTGACCTGAGTGCTTGTGTTATGTGGTGGATCCTAGCACCTGACAGGCTGCTCACCGTGACCCTCTCCTTGTTCAGCCTGGTGAGTGGGATGCCAGTGTGCCTGATGATAGTCACCTATTACAAGTGTATCAGGTGTGTTGTTTAGTCTTAAGGGCTGTGACTGTTCAGCACACTGGCTTTGTGAGATGTGTTGCACGTGTTTTGTTTTGGGGTAGCGGTTGCTTGGGTGTCTGCTTTGGAGGTCTCTGCTGCTTAGGCAGGTCTTTATTTAGAGCATCCGAGTATGTTTTTGTGTGATTATGTGTTTGGTTAGCTGTCGTGGTAGGTCTGTGAGACTGGAATTGTAGTGAGTGTGATTTCCTTCTCCTCCTGACTGGTTATGCCAGTACTGAGTTGAGAGAGCTTAGCCTCCAGTTTGGCTATATGGTTAAAAGTATTGTACACCTGTACTACATGGTATATCTGCTAACTGACAACAGTCTTCAACATTTGTAAACCACACATCATCCTAGTCTGTTCACCCTGTGCATCAGACCATATGAGCATGTCCCTGCACCGAAGGTGTGGATGTCAGGGATGTGGCACAGGCATTATCATATGCACAGGGTGTTAATGTTTGCTAGAGGCCTAGGCTGCACCATTGGATGACATCAAGTTTGTGGGTTTGGGCCTTTGATCTAATTGGGTGTGTGTGGATGCTATGCATGTGTGTGTTGTGGCACCCTACATATGTGTCCAGTGTGTGCATGTATGTCTGCATACAGTTGTCCCATGTGTATGGCCTACACAGGGGTATTATTGACAGCTGCAGACTCTACAGGTGAGGTATTACAGTTCACAGTGTCCGGCCACGGACATGTGACCTGTGCCTGCTGGTGTGGATAGCACAGCACCAGATGCACTGCTGTTGCTTCTGCCACTATGGGAGTGGGCATGTGAGGTACACGTAGACCTGAAACAGGTGATGTAGCAGGCCTACGTCCATGTGCCCGACGCCTCACTCCTACCAGATATTCCAACACAGGCAGCTCACACTCGCGGATTGTCATGCCACGGTCAAGGACTCCAACCATGTCACCCAACCGTCTATCCAAAGCATCAGCAATCTGCTGTTGAGCATTTACCATTGCCTGGATGCTGTTTAAAGAATGGACAGCAGCCCTCTAGCCTCTGATCTTCTCTGTTGCGCTGTTCAGTACGTGCCTGTGCCTCCATTACAGCCTGAAACATGCATCTGGTGACACCAGCTGCTGTGCTCTGTCGTGCAGGAGCATGTTGGCCAGAGGTCCTCCTATGAGCAGCACTGGCCACGTGCCTGTGTGGGGCATCACCAGTAGTTTGGCTCACACCGTGGTGTGCAGGCACACCTTCCATAGCCCCCACACTTTCCTGTTCCAAGCTACCATGCACCAACTGTCCTTCCTCTATGTCCACTGGTGATGGGGTATGTGCAGGTATGGTATCTGTGTGCGGGGATGAGGTGGATATAGATGGAATGGCAACCAATGGCACAGTTTCAGCCCCTGACAACTCTGCCTGTGACTCAATCATATGTTCATCACTGCTAAGTGTCTGTGGGGACACTAACATCTAATGTACGGCAGGAGGGCAATGCACCTACATCACCTGTGAGGGCAGACAAGACCTGTACATTACAATCTATACAGTAGAGACACACACACATGTGATATGAAAGAAGGCATACAACATGCGTGTGATACGGCAGACTGCATGCAGCACAGACAATAATAGTGGTAATTATCATACATACCTAGGTTGCACACAGCATGCATGTGTGATAGCAGATGGCATGCAAATTATACAATCCTAGTAGTGGTTAGCATACATCCCTGTATTACACCGTGTGGACTAGCACAGGTGAACAGTACACCTGCCTGATGTGTGGCATATGACCTTGATAATCACATGCAGTATGACATGTGATCTGCTGACGTGTGCAATGACATGCATACAGGTTTAACACAATGGTGTCCTGTCAAATATGCAGTGCGGCAATGGTGTACCAATTCAGTGTTGTCTGTCCACCCTACAGATATACTGCAAATTTAGCTGATGTGCATGGATATTGTAGAGAATCATGAGGAGTCTCTAGTGCTATACAGTGTGAGTTAGACAGGTTTCATAGCCATGACTGTGTTCAGATACAATACATATATACTGCGGAATGTGACCCACGTCACTGAGGTGTATACACACTAAACCATGATGTGGAAGTTGACACAGGTCACTGATGGGTATACGGATGACACCCCTGCACATCTGCAACCATATTGCTGCAGCCTGGCAACTATGGACAGACATGGCTAACACGTCGGTACACCATGTCCCACATGACGTCTGTGTACCACACACACACACACACACACACACACACACACACACACACACACACACACACACACACACACACACCACACACGAGGAGCTAGTATGGCATTTATGTCCATCACCAGCTATGGGAATGTACTGTATCTGTGGCCTGATGTGGGTATTGTACAGGTAACTGCTGTCATGTTGCAACACCCTCAATGTCTAGTGTTCCACTTCTACATTATGACCATTGTACAAAGGCCATGGCCGAACCATGTGTAGCCATTGTACGACACTTCTAGTGTGTGTTGCTCCATGTCTCTGGCCATCCTCCATGGCCATGTTTGTACATGTGTTGTCCAAATTATAATGACTGGCATCTATTTCACATGTCTATGTTGTCCCATATGACATGTAGGCTCCACTGTCAACAGGGTTATGCAGATAAAGGGTGGTATCTGGGATATGTTTTCAGTTTAGGTAGGCAGTGTAGCAGCCAGGCCAATAGCTGTCATGGACATGTCAAGATAGCATATCACATTGTGTGACATTTATAGCAGGGCTATGAGCCACACCAGTGAAACCTGTGTGCTGGCCATAATCCAGCCCACTGTGTAGTACTGTTTGTATTCACCACATGTGTAGATCAGATCTGTTGTACATTCCTAAAGTGAACAGCACCTCCACCACTGTATACACAGCTGTCAACACATCTGGCAATAAAGTTTGTGAGGATTCATGTCAGTGAGATGATTCACATAGTTTGCAAGTGTGGCACATGGATAATCACTATGATGCATTGCAAGTCCGACCTGTATATTGTGACAGGACCATACATTGTGTACATGTTGTGAATGGCCACATGGCAGATAGATTTGTGCATTACGGTTCCTGATAAATAACACTCACCTGCAATGGGCTGATGTCATTGCAGAATGCCAGAGGTACCTAGATAGGAGTAACACAGCAATATGAGCATAATACAGGGAGCAACATGCATAACACCTACACCAGTACATTAGACTATACTATGGTGTATGCACATGTGTGCATACACAGAGTATCATACTATGCAGCATGTGTGTATACATGCCTTGCATATGATGTTACATTACATATTGTACAGTGACACATGCAACTATATGGAATATAGTTGTTATAGGTGCAGTACTGACTTATCAAGCAACTCCAGGCTCAGTGGTTGAGACACCCACCTCCACAATATCGGCTAAGGCTTGTGGATTTGGTTCTGCAGGTGTCCACAGGTTGGCCAGTAGCTCCTCGATACGTGTGAGTGGGGGCTGGGTTGGTGGTCCACCATCTGTTGCACCTTGTTCCCTGGCAATTGCATTCACATGTTGTTTTTCCCTTCTAATGAGGTCTGTACAGTGTCTGTGCACCTGCTGGTATGTGCGGTTGTGGCCACCCTCATCATTAACCCTACTGCGAAGTTCCATCCACAGGGCATCCCACTGCTGTGCATCCTGTGGCACATGACTGAACAGGATGTTGTGATTATCGAGTAGGTATGGGATGAGGGCCTCATCCTCCAAGCATGTAAAAGGGGGAAGCCTTGCACTCTGCATACCTGGAAGACATAATGATGGAGACAGGTCACAGTACCTCAGAGACATACAGAGCTACAGCTGAACATACATGTGTATCACATTACTTCAGTTTAAATAGTTGTATTTGCAAACCTACATCACAACACACGTGACACTCAATGTTGAGTGGATATTATCACCATATATCTGTGTCACCTGATTACATTGCTCATACTCCATGTGGTTGCTGTCTTGATGTGGACATGTCTGTTTGCCTGTACTGGTGTTCCTACCTATCAGCACATGGCTGGATGTGTCCACATTAATGCATTTGACCTTGATGCAGTGTATATGTCGCATATAAGGACTTACACTGCCTTAACGGACATGACCTGTGACCCTGCATGCATGCTCACATAAGGGTTTACATTTATGTGTTCTGCCATATACATCTACATGGCACTGTACAGCAATTCAACATCCTGCCATGTATCACCTGTGTTGCACATGTGATACACATGGGACACTGGATAGACAGATGGTATTTGCAGGGACGGATATCAGGTATGACGTACAGTCAGTCAACTAGTGGGCTATATGCCATGGGCCATGTATGCATCTAGGATGAAAGGTTACCTGGCAGTAGCCGACAGGCGGGTCTGTGGGGCCAAGTTGAGCAGTGCCACATTACTGATCCACAGGGTTAATGATACATATACCATGTGTTACCATGTGGTCATCACACCATGTCTGAGAGGGGAGCGATGTGCAGCTTTGATGGACAGAAATGCGTAGTATGGCAGGACTGTCAAGTGTATGGGACAAGGATCTGTCCAGCATGTGGTAGGTGGATGTCCATGAAGTATGTGTTCGAGATCAGGATGAGTATGTGTAGCATGTCTGACATCACTGGGTTGGACATGGATATATTCAGGGTATGCATCATACTACACAGTGGAGATGGGGAATGGGAAGGCTGGTGTAGGCCATCTGCACATGGCCAATACCCCTTAAAGGAAATATGTGATCTGATAGGGGTCACTTGAGTAGTCTGTATGGCTGGACAATGATCTCTATATTCATGAATGGCACCCTATTAGGGTTGCCACATATGACTCCCTGACTGGTGTGGTGATGTAGCTATCACAGGAAATACAACTGCCCAGCTGCATCCCTCACACACGTGTCCATTATGATGACCGCTGCCTAGGTGGTAGTTCATGGGTACAGGGTTATTAACATAGGGGTGACAATGTGAGTCAGCTATTGCCCCTAGGTCATAGACATTCCCATACTTCAATAGGCAGATGCCTTCTGTTTGTCTGTGAGGTATGGACTACAATGAGGGGGAATAGAATTCATTAACCCTGACATACATTAACTGCCACTGGTGTGGTGATCACGTATTATTCAGACACCTTCTGTAGTGTTGTTTCTGCCAGCAGTCCTGTTGCTAAACACTCCTGTGACATAGGAATGTACATCTAGTATACCGAGTGTAGGTGGTGCACTATGGGTGGTGATGTCCTATGACCTGGCAAGAGTATGATATGCAGTGTGATATCAACCATACTGTCATCTACATCTGTACTGCTGACATCAAGTGATCAAGGTTCATGGCCTTCCAGACCAAACTCGGCAGGGTAGTAGTGCAGTACCTACCATTATCAGTGGTGTCTCCCCCTTTGTTGTGTTGTGATACCTGTTGGTATGCACCATTCAGTGTGTACACAACCTGACATGGAGCTATGTTTTACATGAGTATGTGGAGAGCATCTTGTTTTGCCATATGTGTATGATGCAACCTGTGATGAGGGCAGGTCCCATGCAGACTGAGTGCAGCTTGTACCTGCATAGTTGTGGGTACAGGGCCCCTGTGGTGTACATGGATATATGCTTGTGTACCTGTTGGGGGGAGGGGGCCATGTTTTTTATATTATCCAAGACCATATCTGGATTGCTTATTCATGCTAAGCACTTGTTCAGGACTTGTAAACAGTACGTAAGCTAATGATTACTATAGCACTCAATATTCCACATCACCTACAGGTAAGGGTGAACAGGTTTTGTACATACTTTTCTCACTTGCGTAGAGTAATATAGCTGTTGTACTCACTTTCCTCACTTATCTAGATGAATGTAGTTCTATATTCAGGCATGTCCAAGAGTCAACTGCCAGTGTTCTCACCTGTCTATCTGATGAATCTGGATATCTTGAGACAATGTACACATTGCCTCATGTACACATGTACACAGACAAGCCTCTCCACTTACTACCCAACACTACAACCTGTGAGAGATGCACTCATCTAGCCAAACTGGAGGTAAAGGTCTCTCCAACCATGCCTGTCATGTAGAGAAGGTACACAGTTGCACAACACCACACTCATCATATAAGCCTCACTGTACCTACTCCACCATTAACTGGGAAAACTACTCGTGTACCAACACATTAGCTCAACAGTTTCTGGAATTCATAAACACCAAGGCCCTGACTCAACATATCCACACACCCACCAGGGGCAACAATATCCTAGACCTAGTCATTACCAACATGAGTGACTGGTGCTCCATACGTGAAGCCAACTCCTCCGATCAGACCATGTGCTGAACACCGTTGATATCCACATCTCGCGCCAGCCCCCATTAAGCGAACCACAGTATAATATGTCTACAAGGCCAACTACATGCTTCTTTAGGCAGACGTGGTGGATGTCATGACACTGATGCAGATGGACAGTACTGTTACAACTGCTGAATCCTACACAAATGCACTCTATAAGCACTTACAGGAGTGCATGGCTTGTGCTATCCCAAACAGAACCAGGACACTATGCTCATAATTAACTAAACAGTCTGGTGGTCCCCTGCCATAAACATACTGTACTACAGGAGGAAGACACTGTTGCAAACGAGAGTACAATACCATGCATGGAGGAGATCCCTGGCCAGCCTCAGTAAGAAGGTGAGATCCCTTATACGATCCTCCAAAGCTAGCTATGAAAACTTTAACGCAACTAATACCAACAACCACAGAGCCTCGATGTCAACAACCAGATCTGGTCTGAGTTACAGCACAAAGGCATGAACATTACAGAAACAATGGATATTGGCAACATCCTGGCTGATCCCTCTCAAAGCTGCACACTCTGAAGGCAATATCACAGCATCCATGGGACTGGACAACATTCCAGGCTGTGTTTTACATGAACTTTGGATCATACTGTCTCCTCATCTATGCACCATGTTCAGTAATAGCCTCACATCGGGCATAGTGCCCCCTGAATGGTGCACAGCAACAGTTAATCCACTCCTCAAAGGTGACACCACAATGGATCATGGGACCTATTTCCCTATAGGCCTGACTAGCCTGGTCTGCAAGGCTATGGTGCACATCATGGATCACTATCAGAAACATTGGGTACCTACCAAACTTTGACCCCTCCCTGTTTGGCATTAAGGCCGGATCATGCCTCATAAACCTGGTGGGCTTCTTGGAGACAGTTACCAAGGCATTAGATGAGGGTAAGGAGGTCCACACAGCCTACCTAGATCTCTCATAGGCTTTTAACACCATTCCTCCTCCTGGTATTATCAACATACCCACCCACCTGAACATTAACCCCTACGTCATGTGATGGTTTGCAAAGTGGCTCACGGACAGAACACACAGTAGGAGTTGCATACCCTTGGTCCCACTGTATACCAGTTATAACTGCCGTCCCCCAGGGCTCAGTCCTAGGACCCCTCATGTTCAGTATATACTTCTCTGATGTACAGACAAGCACAGGAGGGCTTTGGCTGAAAAGGTTTTCAGGACGACTGCAAACTAGAGGACATATTTCCCCAGCTGTTACAGACACCCACTGGAAGGGTCGCACTGAGATGGATACCTGGTGTTAATATCATGGCGTCAAGCTGAATGTCTAAACGTGCATAGTCATCCCCTTTGGATATAACTAATTACCCATGGACTACCACATAGGTGTTAGTCCCCTACATACAAAAAAAGGTAATATGGGATCTGGAAACACCAGTAGATAGTAATCTCTCCTTCGATACCCATAATGACAAGGCGGTTAGAATATCCTTCTACATGGCCCCCCTAATCTCCAATGGGTTCGCATCCAGATCAGTAGCACCATTGTGACTCTACACATTTCATATTGGACCCATTAAAGGATACAATACCCCATTTGGGATATACCTTACAAGACAACTGCAACAGCATGGAAGACCACACCAGTACCACACCAAGAGGATTACTGACCTCAAACAGATGACCTATGCAGCCCAACCTACGAAACTCCAGCTGTACTCAGTTGCATACTGCATACTCACAGGTGATCTCTGCTTGACATACAAGGCCCATGTCCAACCCTGTATTGCTGGATATGCTCCACCTAAACAGAAGCCATTGAGAGCCACATGCACTAGGGATATACACCTAAACACAATGAGGAGTAGGACGTGCTGAACAGATAGATTCTTGACCCGGACACTCCCTATGCTTTGGAACATGATTCCAATGTAAATCAGGTAGGGCCCCTCACGAGCACTCTTCAAGGGAAACGTTGCCATGTGGATGGGAGACTTGTACCCGGGGATCACTGCAGTGGCTCTGCTGGACAGAAGCACAGGGAACTATTGGCTCTGCCATTCAGAGGCACAGGGTACCAACCTATGGGGGTGGTGAAAGACAACACACACGCTAGCTAAGCTTACAGATACCCTTGGTAAGACAGCCTAGTACCTACCATTGCACATATTACATGTCTTATGTGCATGGATAGTTAAATAGCTCTTCCATTTTACTTTGCTATCATGCTGATAAACTGTCTGCTCACTAAAAGACATATGTATCCTGTTATTGTGCATTGTAAATGCAGATTGACATAACTAATGTTTGCCTACCATTACAGTTATGCTATTTAGCTTGTGATACATATCTACCTACAATACTGTACATTATACAGTTATTGGCACAATATCCCACAATGCAAAACATACTTGCACAGTGGCCCAACCTTCCACATGTTATTCTCTGTATTACACCCATACACATGGCTACAGTTAATATATCAACATATACTATCCCCCGTTATAGCACATACTTGTTGGTACAACTCTGCCACTGACGTTGGCTGGTGAGGATTATTTCTGTTCAAAGCCCTTATATAGCATCCCTTGTGGTGTATGCGGTGTTTGCCTTGTGACCTACAGCAGTACATACAAATACTACAAGAGTGACTATGCTCAACAATACATCACTACAAGATAACTGTTTCCACTATATGGATTGCGGGCACTTTAAATACTACAGAATAGCACTACATATACAGACATAATGACTGTTTTACATACCTTATTAGTAACCTGATGTGTCATTAACAGTTTGGTTTGTGTCTCAATGTTATTTGTAATGTTCCTCTGGTATATACGGATGGTTTGAATGTGACATCCTTTTTTAGTTACATATTGGTAACATGTGGTATCCTGTCCACCAATTGCTGTTCCAAAGTAGTTAACTGGATGCACATCAGCTGTGCAGCTACTCCATTAGCCAATACCATGGCAACAGTGGTGTATAAGTGAGTACTCCTTTTAGCATTGTCCGTTTGCCTTACTTTCAAGGGAGACTGCCTAGATGTGTTATTGTGATGTATTTCAACAGCTATATGGAGACGCACAGATATATTAGCTTCATGACTCCTGTGGACTGTGTATAATGGCGAGACAATTTAGTTCTACATGTTCGTACAGCTGTTATATTTTGGAACTGTGCTACTTATGCAGGGCTTGTTTGTACCTGATACTTCTGCAGATGTTTAAGTCTGGCAAGGATGTTTGGCAAACTCAAGGCCGTATGGCTATGCATGAACTGTTACATGGTGTACAGTGTGCTCGCCAGAAATCCTTGATTTGGTGTACAAGTGTAGCATACTGTGCTGTTACTAATTGCTAACACATCCCGGTGTGTACACAACCCTCTGAAATGGTATTAATGCAAACAAACCCTATTACATCAGCAGCTGTTCCATTGTATTATAACAGCCACTATTTCACTTAGGGCAATGTTACTGTGTCTCTGACAAGGTATGTTAAGGCTTCTGCAGATGTTGTACAGTGTGTGAAAGATTTGTGATGTTATTACAGTTTGTATTGTAATATGTTTGGGTGTGGGGGTGATGTTGGTGGGTGTGCTTAGCAAATGTAGGTGTGTAGGAACTGCTTTTATACATATCGCTATGTGCATGAGGATTTCTTCCCTTTTTGAACACCTATCCTTTTGTGGACTAATGCAATGGTATTTGCAGGCTGATTCATTAAGGCACTATGTGGTTCCTGTATAGCATGCAGGTGATGTTGGTCCTTTAATTCCTTTGGTAATAAATCTGAATCTAATAACATGTTGCTACATGACAGCTGTGTATTTCTGTCATAGGTATTTGCAGTCATCGTAGTTGTGTTGGTGAATGACCCCACCTTTTCATATGCCCATAGTGGCACACATCTGATTTTACAGGCCAACACAAACCCACAGTCAGTACAAGGGATAGAACGTTCCTTTCTTGCCTAATTATAAGCTTATTCTTGTAGCAGTTTAGTAGCTTATCCTGTTTATTGTAACATGTAGGTACTTTAGATACAGAAATAACTATTGTATGCAACTATTACAGTACATATGGGACATAACTATGTCCTACAATCCCAGGACATTTGCCACATTTAATATATCTGGTCAGGACACAACTGCCCAAAGAGAGAGTGTCCCTTGCAAAGTGGAACAGGTGGTGGAACAGGTGGTGACACGATCATTGGCTCATGTCCATAGCACATGTTTGTAATGGTGTATAGGCATATACTCTCCATATCCTTTGTTCATAAAGGTTGGTAGTGGTGGAATGTACATTTGCTATGGTCTGTTATACACATGTGAACACTTCAACTGCTGTATACGGGAGACCTACGGAATTCTGAAACCACAGTGTTCTGATGCACACAGTCCCGGGAACAGACTCCCATACCCCACATTACTGACATCGACAGTAACTCGTGAAGGTAACACAAACATGGAATACACACATACACACACACTGCTACCCAACACATCCAAACAAACCATCCTACTCTACGTATGAGTAGGTGGCCAAGCCCCCCTACACACCCCATGTAGGTGTCTGTGCCCCACACACCACCCACTACTTTAATAGTCTACATCCTAGGTTGCGCAAACAGACACACAAAGCTAACCCACAACCACGCATTACAGTCCCCCAACAACACACACCACGCACAGAACACACACTTACACACACTACAGCCCTAACAAACACATGTACACACAGTAACCTACCCAAACCGCAACACCAGAAGTCTGACTAACTGTCCATTAACATCGTGAGATTACACCTCGCGCATCTGGTGTTTCGGTACTGCGTTCTTTCTTACCTTAAGCCTTGGGATTATGTGCATCTGTATGTAAAGCAGTCGGTATGTGGTAGGTATCCCATTTATATGTACCTCCATGGTTATGTAGATGTTGTTAACCTATCTATATATCTACATATATATGTATATCCCCATATATCGACATATCTCTCTCTCTTCCTCTCTCTCTCTCTCTATATATAGATATCTAAATCTATACATGTTGTCTTTCGGCTTTTCCCAGTTAGGGGTCGCCACAGCGGAACTCGGGTCCGCTAATGATTGGTAGTTGATTTTTGTGCCGAGTTACCAGCCCTGACGCACAACCTTCAATGAAGGTATGCCCACATGTCTCCATGCAGAAGATGCTCTAGCTGAGAATCGAATCGGGCAGCATCCTACTGTGAGCTGACAATGCTACCGCAGCACCACCACTGTGGGTTTTATATATATATATATATATATATATATATATAAAATGCACCTTTCATTGTGTACATGCCGGTTTGTCCTATTTAAACACATTTCTACCTTTTGTGTTTTATCCTGTCACTATACACGACTGCCATTGATACATCTCGGGTAGCTTAGTGGAATGTTATTGTGATGAATGTGCACATGGTTGCGTGTTCTAACCCTGGCAGTGATATCTTACCTCTCGGAGCAGGCACTGGTAGTGCAAGGATGATGAATGCACATTTCAGCAGTTGTTCCAAATGTTAATTATTCTGTAGGGAACTACCTATATGCAAGCTGTGTTTTAGGTATACTATGTAACATGTACACATCTGTGAAGATTCCTGTCAGGGATACTCCCGATTATTTGGAAACACATCCCTGATTACATTATAAAACCCCTCACTAACACTCTGGGGAATCCTTGCAGAGTGGGCGATGAACAGTAGCTACACCCCAGGGATCCCGCAAGTGGCTCTGCTCCACAGAGGGACAGTTAGTCGATTGATGGGGTGGCGACAGCAAACACATTTTGCCTATGCTTATGAGTGGCCTCAGTGGTTGGGCATGTACCTAGCTATGTATCTATGAACCTGTGCATACAGTATGGACACATGCTGATAGCTTAATATACTGTTCAGGTATTGACTTACCTTGTGCCAATGGCGGTTGTGTGTACAATAGTTGAGGGCTACCTATGTAGGATGCACACTGTAGACCACATATACATGACAATTTATAGGTGGTCATGTGTGTGCCATCCATGTTTGCTGTGTGTGCAGGTGGAGAAGGGTGTCAGTCCATGAGTGCCTACACTGTCAGTGTTCCCTCTTTGCCAAGGCATGGGCATACTGGGCATGCCTCCGACTGCCTACTGGGGCTAGCATAGGGTGTTTGTGGTTGAGTCCCTCTGTGCCTGTGGGTCTATTGGCAATGGTGGTGGGCTGTGAGTGCCTTCACCCTGTCCCTGCTGCAGCTATTTCCGCAGGATCATATTGTGTAGCATGGCACATACTATGAAGATGTGGGCACACGTTCCTGAAGAGTACTGCAAGGCTCCACCAGATATGTCCAAGCAATGGAACCGTGATTTCAGCATCTTAAACATGTGCTCTATGATGATTCTGGTTTCTGCATGTGCCTCATTATGGCGTTCTTGCGTGGCTGTGTGTGCATTTCTGATGGGTGTCATCATCCACGGTTCCAGTGCATAGCCAGCATCCCCCACCAGGTGGCCATATGGGATGTCCCTCCTGGCAAATACCTGATACAGCTGTGAGAATGCCAGACGTGGGAGTTGTGATTGCTTCCAGGACTGCCGGCACACACATCCATGATAATGCCCTGGGCATTGCACATGAACTGGCAGTTGATGGAGGGGAATCCCTTGCTGTTTATGTAGCACCTACCCTGCTCACTGGGCGGTGACTTGATGTGTATGTGCATGCAGTCTATTGCTCCCAGTACCTCCAGGTAGTCCGCCACATGGTGGAAGAGACTCATATTGCTGGCCAACTCCTGAGTTCGGGGAAGTTTGTGCTCATTGGCATGTGGTAACATGGCATCCAGGAACTGGTGGAGTACCCTGGATGCTGATGCCTGTGAGATTCCCATGATGTCCCCAGTTAGCCTTTGGAAGGTACCTGTGGCTAGTATTCTCAAGCTTACACATACCTTCGTGTCCACTGGGATGGGTTCCCCTCTGTTACTTCTGGCTCTGAGGCATGTTCGGCACAGCTCAACAAGTTGCTGTATGATGTCCCTGTCCAGCCTGTAATGCTCTACTATCTCCAGATCATGTAGCCCCTGGCAGGTTACCCTGGGTTTGAACACTCATCTCCTCCTCCATTGCCTGAGATGGTTGTCAGCATCATCCTCCACACCACTGTCAGTCTCCAACACATGCTTGTGAATCAAAGCTATGCCAGCCCCTAACATATACATATTAAAAGTTCCCCGTCTGTATACACCAATGGTGCAGAGTGTCTGGGAATACACAAGTGTGTGTGTGTGTGTGTGTGTGTGTGTGGGGCTTTCTCACCTTCTACTATTGTGCAATGGATGATGCTGGTGTAATTGGGTGTCTTTGTGCTATTCCAGCTGCAGGGTACCTTAATTATTGGTTTTACAGCAGGTACTGCTATTGTGGGGCCTTTGGTGTTGACTTGCGCTTGTCTGCCATGATTCATCTATTGCCCTTTAGTTCTATTTTCAATCTGATTCACCTTCCATTGTAAGGCATGCATCCAACTGCCGCCTTTCTTGTTTTGTGCTTCCACAACCCAGGATTGTGTTGGGAAATGTGTTATGTAGCTGATCTACAGCAAGTTTGCTTTGTTCTGTTGTGACGGTTTTCTTTTGTTTGCTGTACTGCACCTCCCCTTTCCTGTTCTGCAGGTAACTGCTAGCAGCCTTGTTAGCTGTTGTCTATGGCCCACTAAGATTCTAGGTGCTAATTACTCATTTGTACTCCAATTACCATGCTGCAGCATTTCCTTATTGTCTTCCCATAACCTTCCTGTTTCACCTAAGTTGCGTGCCGCATGCACCCGGTTTCCGGCTTTTGAGTGTGTTTTCATCCACGTTCACATGCACTTTCGGTCACCTTGTGTGCTCTCAGCTAAGCATAGCTATGGCTAGGTACACAACCCTATTCTGCGGCTTTGCTTATCAACAGGCAACCCAAATTACCAATGCTCCAATGTGCTTACAGCTACTGCGGCGCACACCTCTCATGATGTCATGTTTACCTCCAGGCCACTCCTTGATGTTATACCGCTGCGCCATGTGGTACAGCCTTACCCCGGCGGGATGTTTGCGATTCAGTATTACTTGACTCATTTGCATGGCATTCACTACTAATTCCTAATTACCACGTGGAAAATTGTCACAGACCCTTAGCAACCCTTGCACCTTGGTTGTGGTATAGCATGCGTACCATTACTATTATGGCGAAATCATGATTTGTGTTGCATTGCAGTTTTATGACATCTAAATATATTTTCCTTGTGTTCCCGTTTGTGCACCCATGTACTGCGGTTGTACTTTGCATTAGTGTGGCCATGACATTAAATGTTGTTTTTTGTGTTGTGCATGTTTTTATTTGCCATTGGCTGCATATTTAGCCATTGGCATATGTTAACATTGTAATATGTATGTTTGGTCCACTTTCATGGCTCCAATGTTCTGTGTGAAAAAATGTGAACCGTTTTTTTGGTTTACATTTCTGCATGCTTACACTATGCCTGCACCACTTCATGAATCACTATATACCTTAATTTGCATGCTACACTGCTGTACATGGGGTAATTGGCATACAAGTGCTGTGAGCTGTGCAGCTCTGTCATACGCTGGTAGTGCACGTGGAAACAGATCTTACCTGAACCGCTCGACAGCCATATTTGGTGCTAGATCACTGACACTAATCCGGCGCATGGCGCAAGCTTCATGAATCCCGGGGATTGTCTGAGGTACATGCTGTTTATGACTCTTAATTGTTGTCGTTATTCATTACATGTAATCCACCACCTTTCCTCCTAATATCACTAGTTCTAGGAGGGTTTAGGTGGGACAGAGTTAGATGCTGAGTCATAATCAGGGATGTCCCTGGTAATCGATGATAGTTCAATGGTATGGTCCCTATGTGTTCCCTCAATGGTTTACGGACTATCCAGTGGATGTGCTCTTAGGGGCTGGGAGGTATAGGCATCAGCTATGCTCACATCGGAATATTAGTTACACCCACAGGGCAGTCCTAATACGGCTCTGCCAGCCAACACTTGCATGCCTAGGCCCATAATTGCATACCCATAGTTCCCCCACCTGCCACTCCTCTACAGCACTCATCCTTACTGTGGGTGCAGGTGGGGTATAGACACACCACTATACACTGCCCACTCTCCCTGTGTCGGGACAAATGTCATACGTTGTGTTGACCCATGTGTTATCAGGCTTGCACAACCTACTGGTCCGTGTACATCTACAGCCTGGTTTGATAAATCATTACCAGGACAGCTCCGATCATTAATTTTTGGTGTCCCACAAGGGACATCGATGTCTGTTTCAAGTGTAGACCTTACAGGTCTCTCCCACTGGTAGTATCCTGCCGGTGGTCTGGGAAGCAGTGGAGTGTTTACCTTTGTGTGTCTGTATGTCTCAACAGCCTAGCTGGGGGGGGGGTGATGCTACGTGTTACACGTTTGTTTATTGGACCTCCCACCACCATATGCATGACCTGTGAACATATGTTACTCCTAACTGCTGTATCGTATCCTAGCTATATACATGTGTATATTTACTGTAACATGTATATAAAATACTATATAAAATAATATATACTGCATATGTATGCATACATGTATATTTATATCTTGCTGTCATATATATATATATATATATATATATATATATATATATATATATATATATATATCAAAAAATCTAACAACATATGAGTCTATGGTTGTCTGCATATGTATATATTTATATGTGGGTATGTATCTGTATTCTTTCTCTGTATGTATACATTCATTC
>NC_056746.1:1479156629-1479187969 GCF_019279795.1 Protopterus annectens
TCCAGGTGGTTTTATCCACATAGAAACACTCACAAAAACAGCAAGTGACTATATATACTAAGTTCAGACTTGCAACTAAATCTCCCCTTAGTTACAATTTCCTTATTGCTGTGAATTAAAATAACGTTATAGCCCAAGTAAATATATCTACAATATTTGCAAGAATAGGGGTAAGTCCCATAGATTTCACAGTTGACAGAACAACCAATCTGCAATCTTTCAAATAACATCATTAAATAGCAGAAAAATTTACAGGTAAATTTGAGAGCTGATCCAATCACCTTAACTAAATCAGTATTACTAGCAATTATTTTCTACACTTAACTTCAATAATTTTTCTAATTTCACCTATGTCAACAGAATCTGGTGCTGGAAAAGCCATACAAAAATATTTACCTTAAACTGTTTTTGCTTTTTAGTTATACCCATTAACTAAAATTGGAGGGAATTTAATCATTCTAGCTATTATAATTTCATTGACAATAACATCAAGCTTATTCGAATGATACCTCCTTTTCAAAAGTAACTACTTTAGAATTACAGCAAAGCATAAAAAGTTCACCTTGGGTAACCAAACTACTTTAATTTTCTGAACTGTCCTCTCATTACTTTCCATATCTCAATAATGAAGACAGTTGGGGGGGCGTGGCCAAGGATGAACACAGGATAGCAGCAGATTTCTTCAGCTCCACCAATTTCATTACACTGACAGGAATTAATTACTTAAAAAAAATAATTTTTGAAGTAATTTTCTTTCTAAATATGTTTGTTTTATATAGTTCTTGAACTATATCTAAAAAAGAAAGGAAATCTTAACAATATTCCTGTCAGAAATCACTGTGGAAATTTTCCTGTCAGTTTATCAGTCTGAAATGAGTTCCAGTAAGACAAATTCTCAAGACTCCAGCATCAAGAAAGAACTTCAGTCTCTGATAATTATAATCCAGCAACTTACTGATAAAATGGATAAAATGGATACTAAAATAGACACCTTCATAGAAAAAACTACAAAACAAATAGACCTGTTACATACAGACCTGCAACAACAGAAGAACCAGATGACAGGCATAGAAGAAGCTGTGAATGACATGGAAAATAGAATCCAAGAAGAGGAAATCAACATTGAGTTTCTGCTGAAACAAAATACACATTTACAAACAAAGCTGGATGACCTGGAAAATAGATCTAGGCGCAATAACATTAGGATTTTTGGACTGCCAGAAAATATTGAAGGTAACAATATTACTTCTTTTTTAACAACTTGGCTCCCTAAAACTTTAGACTTACCAGAAGCATTCTCTTTTGGTATCGAAGAGCACATAGATCTATAGCTAATACTAACTCTAACAAAAATATCCTAGATCAGTTATAGTTAGATTTCTATCATCTTTTGATAAAGAGATGGTTCTTAAATCTGCTTGGGCTAAAGCTCCTGTTAAGATTAATGAGACAACTGTGCGTTTTGACAATGACTATTCTTCCATGGTAATAGCTAAAAGAAAAGTTTTTCTGCCACTAATAAGGGAGCTTAAAAAAGCACAGTTTAAAACATATCTTCTGTTTCCTGCCAAGCTTAAAATCTTCCTTCCTGATGGTCCTAAGGTTTTCGATGATTTAGACTCTGCTTTACTGTTTGTCAAAGAAAAAGGATTTTGGATAAAATAGAAGAAATGGAATGGGCTAGTTCTTCATTAAAGAGATTGGCAACTGAAGCTTCGTGGAAGACTTCAGAGAAGAAGAGACTAAAAAACAAATGATTTGTTATATGTTTTTTTCTCTCTCATCATTTTAGTTCATTATTAATCTTTTGAATATAGTTCCTGCATTTCCAGAAAGCCACAAATATTTTGGAAAAGATTTAATCAAAGTTATTCTCTATGTGCAAAGAAATGTTTTGTTTCATAAACAGTCAAAATACCTGAAGATTTAATGGCAAGCTGTGATTCAATTTGTTTCTCTTTCTGAAAAGAAGTAAGGTTAGTAATTTGCTACATTTTTTATCTTTACCTTTTTTTCCTTCTCCTCTTATTATTTTCTTTGTTTAAACAATGACATTCTATTTAGATTATGTAGTGGGTAAAGGGTGGGGAGGGCAGGAGAGAACAGTAATGAAAATATCATTAATAGAATAATAACATATTTATTCCTTGTAAAAGTTTTTATAAGTTCTTCAAATGCTATTTCTAATTATACTTTCTTGATTATACTGCTTATGCCTGTTTGTAAATAATCTGTTATGCTTTAACTAATAATAATCAGAACTAAATAAGAGTAAATAATATGTTTTATTTTAACTCTGTTAATATAAACAGTAAGTAACATTCCATTGTATATACTTCTTACAGCTTTCTCTTACATTTTTTATTTCTGCCTCACTCCTTTTATTTTCTACTCTCTTTTCTTTTCTTTATTAATATATAGAAATGCTTTTGATTGTGTGGGCACAGTGAATAATAGGATTTGTATGAAAATTGAGTTGGGAGAAGAATGTTGAGTTTTATTGCTTGTTGGTAATTTTGGGCTTAATTTCACTTACATAGAGGCTGTAATGATCTGTGGAATACATTGTGAAGGTTTTGTCATGTTTAGATGCATTTACACTGCTAAATGAATGTTTGTCACTAGTTTTAATAAGTTTCCCGACAAAATGTTAAGAGACAATCTGAGATGTGGGCTGTCTCATGCACAGTGTTCATGAGTTACTTCAGAAGCTTCAGCTCACAGAATTCTCACAGAGAAACTGAAAGCAGTTAGTATAACCTTTGACATAGTTATCACACTGACACACCACAGATTCAGGAAAATACTCTATTCATAAAATATGTCAGTTATAATGTTTTGTTTCATAACCAGTCAAAATATCTGAAGATTTAATGGCAAGCTGTGATTCAATTTGTTTCTCTTTCTGAAAAGAAGTAAGAGGCTGTAATGGTCTGTGGAATACATTGTGAAGGTTTTGTCATGTTTACATGCATTTACACTACTAAATGAATGTTTGTCACTAGTTTTAATAAGTTTCCGCCAAAATGTTAAGAGAGACAATCTGAGATGTGGGCTGTCTCATGCACAGTGTCCATGAACTACTTCAAAAGCTTCAACTCACAGAATTCTCACAGAGAAACTGAAAGCAGTTAGTATAACCTTTGACATAGTTATCACACTGACACACCACAGATTCAGGAAAAATACTCTATTCATAAAATATGCCAGTTATAATGAGTCTAAATTATGTAGTTTCTTGTAGTAAGTAAATGTCTTATTTTAGAAGGCATAGAAAATGAAACATTTATTTAAATGTTTTTGAAAATCTACTTAACAGCAGCATAATAATCTGTGTTAAAATTTTGTGTTCCAAACATATACTTTACTATAACTCATTTAATTCATCTGATTGACAAGCATAAATAATCTTATAACTCTATTCTGGAAGAAATGTCATGTGATATATTTTAAAGCAGTAGGTTAGCATGATTGTAAAATCTGGTTACTAAAATGTGTTTGCTGTGCATTATTTTGTATAAAGCAGACAGATTTATTCTAGGGACAGCAAGTAGGATAGTGCTCAACAAAGACACAACTCAGTGAGATCAGAGATATATATGTGTGTGTGTGTGTGTGTGTGTGTGTGTGTGTGTGTGTGTGTGTGTGTGTGTGTGTGTGTGTGTAAGTGTGATGGCTTTTTTTTTATATAATAATGCAAGTGTTTCTGAGAATCTGCATAACTATCCAATATGATTTATAATAATTTCTATGAATACAATATTTTACTCTATTGACAACATGAATGTTTGCCACAAGTTTTAATAAGTTTCCCACCAAAATGTTAAGGGAGACAATCTGGGATGTGGGCTGTCTCATGCACAGTGTCCATGAACTACTTCAAAAGCTTCAACTCACAGAATTCTCACAGAGAAACTGAAAGCAGTTAGTATAACCTCTGACCTAGTTATCATACTGACACACCACAGATTCAGGAAAAATACTCTATTCATAAAATGTCAGTTATAATGAGTTTAAATGATGTAGTTTCTTGTAGTAAGTAAATGTCTTATTTTAGAAGGCATAGAAAATGAAACATTTATTTAAATGTTTTTGAAAATCTACTTAACAGCAGCATAATAATCTGTGTTAAAACTTCTGTTCCAAACATATACTTTATTATAATTCATTTAATTCATCTGATTGACAAGCATAAACAATTTTATAATTCTATTCTGGAAGAAATGTCATGTGATATATTTTAAAGCAGTAGGTTAGCATGATTGTAAAATCTGGTTACTAAAATGTGTTTGCTGTGCATTATTTTCTATAAAGCAGACAGATTTATTCTAGGGACAGCAAGTAGGATAGTGCTCAACAAGGACATAACTCAGTGAGATCAGATATATATATATATATATATATATATATATATATATATATATATATATATATATATGTGTGTGTGTGTGTGTGTATGTGTATGTGTATGTGTGTGTGTGTGTGTGTGTGTATGTATGTGTGTGTGTGTCTGTGTGTATATGTGTGATGGCTTTTTTTTTTAATAATGCAAGTGTTTCTGAGAATTTGCATAACTATGCAATATGATTTATAATAATTTTTATGAATACAATATTTTACTCTATTGACAATAATGAGTTTAAGTAAATGCTCATATACAAACAATTCAAGATTTTTTTTGGAAGCTGTTAATAGTATTCACATGACAGAAAATAGATGCATCTTAATATATGTAATGTCTGAATCATATTAGCCAAAGTTTTTGATTTAAATGAATGTTAGAACCTAATTTTCTCTCCTCTTGATTTCTAACATCAAGATTATTTGAATGCTATTTGAATACAAGTATTATATATTACATAGATCTATATAGTAGTATGAACAGTTTAAAAAAAAAAAAAAAAAAAAGTTTATTTTAGTTTATATGATGCTGTTTTACCAAATGTGTAGTTTTGTCTTGATAGATAATTGAATTGAAAACGGTTAACCTCAGTTAAATATAACTAGTATTAAATTGATAAGGTGGTAGCTGAGGTACTGCTGCTTAGGGTAGGGGGTTAACTTGAGTAGTAAATACTACTCTAAGTTGGAGTTTTCAACTCCAGGCTGGATGCAAGGTTTAATCCTTACATTATTTTCACTTGTTCATTGTTATATGTATATAGTTTTGACATCCACAATATATTTTGTACACTCATTGTCACTACAAACAAAATTGAATCCTATACAAAATCCCATAAGAGATTTAATAAATACAGCTATATTTAAAGGTACACCTAAAAGAGGAGATGTAACATTATTTATCTTGTTATTTGTTATTTCGATCATAAGATTCTTGAGTTTTAAAAATGCCAAATGACATCTTTAAAAGGAATTTCTTTAAACATTAATGGATTGAATAATCTGTGTAAAAGGGCAAGCCTAATAAGATACATTAATTTACACAAGGCCAATCTAGTCTTCCTGCAAGAAACCCATCTCTTGAAAAAAGATATTGATAAACTAGCCACTAATAAGTATACAGTATTGGTTAGGTCAGAGCACACTCAGAAAAAAAGAGGAGTGGCTATTTTATGGAATAAAAGTATGCCCATTCCTAAAACCATTAAGTCTTTTCAGGATGACAAAGGAATGTTTTGTATGGTTACAATACAAATTAATGGGAAGACTTACACTTTAATGTATATTGGATACCTGGAATTGGTATTAATACAGTGAAACATCATATTGATAAGATCATATCATTCTCTATAGGGGATATTATTTTAGCTGGTGATTTTAATTGTATACTACATGAAAGTGATACTACCACTATAAGGAAAAGAAGAATTACATCTAATGCAAAACATTTAAATGATTTTGCTAATTCTTATCATTTGAATGATATTAATAATCAGATAGATTCAAAATCATTACCATACACCTTTTTTCTAACAGATACAAAACTTATTCAAAATAGATAGGGTCTTTATTTCTAACCAGATGGTAACAGATTTAATTAATTCCAAAATCATTTCATGTCCTATATCTGATCATAACTCAATTGTTTTTGAATTCATGATAAAAATACTCATAATGTTCAGATCAAAAGGATACCAGCATACTTAACTCAGCTAAAAGACTATAAAGAATATATACTTTCAGAAGTACAACATTTTCTAGACATAAATAATACTCCTGAAGTCTCCATTGTCTATGTTTGGGATGCCTTAAAATCATATCTATATGGACAAAGTATCAGATGGTATAATAATAAAAGGAAATCTTGGGATAAGGAATTGTTAGATATTCAAAGTAAATTAGACTCTTATAAACATAATAATAAAGAAAATATTATGGACAAGAAAGTTATTGAAGAAATAAACAAACTAAATGAGAAATACAAAGAAATTTTAACTCATAAAGTTAAAATAACTTTAGAGAATACAAGTTTTGTCTTATTCAATAAGCCCCAAATACTTACATAGACTTAAAAATAAAACAAAAGATTGAATAAACAAAACCATATCAAAGAAATCTTTTCTCTAAGGAAAAAGAAGAATGTTTCTAGTATACCAGAAATACTGGATGAATTTAGAAATCACTTTCACAAGATTAACCATAACAACATTAACATGGGACCTAAAGATAAAATAAAGGAGTTTATAACCACAAACATGAATAAAAAGCTTAATAAACAACAGATTAAACTATTGGACAAGAGTATTTCATATACAGAAGTTATTACACAAATAAATAAGCTTAAATCAAACAAAGCACCGGGTAATGATGGTATTATACCAGAGATATATAAAATCCTTTCTAAAACTACATATTCATTAATACATAAGGTTTTTATTTTGGCCCAAACTGAGTTAATAACCATCCCATCTTGGCAATATACATTTATTTCACCAATTTTAAAACCTAATAAAGATCCAACTAGATGTTCTTCATATCGACCCATCTCATTACTTAATGTTGATTATAAAATGTTTATGAGTATTTTTGCTGATAGATTGAAGACAATCATCCCCGGCATTATAGATATAGATCAGACGGGCTTCATTGTAAATATAAATACTTTTGATAATATAAGAAGAACTTTAACATTAATTGATTTTGCAAATAGGAAAAAGAAAGATTTAACACTTATTAGTCTTGATATATGTTCAGCATTTGATTCAGTAAGTTGGGACTATCTGTTTACCTTACTGAAATGCACAAACTTCTCTGATGTATTTGTAAATTTAATTGAGCATTTATACAAAGGAACGCTGGCTTATATTAAGGTAGGAACATATGTTTCACAAAAAATACCCATTCTTAAAGGTACAAAGCAAGTATGTCCACTTTCTCCACTATTATTCACTTTAGTAATGGAGCCTTGGGCGAATTTGATTAGAAACAGTACTGACATAGAGGGTTTTGAAATAGATGAAAATACAACATCAAAAATTCAACTTTTTGCAGATGATGTTCTAATTACATCAGCAGGATCTAATTCTTCTATGCAGTCTTTAATTGATAAAATGATGAATTTTAAAAGTATTTCTGGTTTAATATTCAATGAAGAAAAAACTAAAATACTACCTATATATACACGAAAAAATATTCTCATTAGTGATTTTACTAAATATGTACCCAATTCAGGTCAGATAACTTATTTAGGTATAATACTATCTAAAGATATTAAATCTATTATATATAATAACTATAATACCTGTTTTCTTAATATACAAAATCTTTTTAATACCTGGAATAATATGTTTTTTACTATGGAGGAGAGACTTACAATTATTAAAATGATAATATTCCCCAAGATTTTATACTTAATACAATCAATAATACTTTCACCTACAAAAATAATTATCAAGAAACTGAATACACTAATGTTAAATTTCTTATGGGCACCTAATAGACCTAGGATTGCATTAAAGAAACATACTAATAGCTGGTCTCAAGGGGTATTTCTTTTCCAGACTTTAATTTATATATTATCTCTTCTATTATAAAAGTTATTACTTTATTAATAGATCAGTCATATATCGCAAAATGGAAAGATTATTGGGAGCTAATTAGTATGCACTTCATGAAAATCTCCTTAACACATAAAAATATGATTGTAAATAACTCCATGTTGTGGTTGCTAAAGGAATTTTGTACTTCACCTATTACACCTAAACATATGGTTTGTTACCCATTAAATATTATTATTAGTTATCGTAACTTTATATTCATGCACCCTAAGTATAGGGAATGGAATTTTATTGTATTCCCTATAATGTATACTCAGGGTATGCTTATGTCATCTACTTCTGAAGGAGCTCATTTAGCTATAGATAATGATCTAAAGTACTGGTATCAGCTGATATCTGATAATAAAGTTAAAAATCTAGATTTCTTAAAACAAGAATTTGATCTAAGAGAAACTTGCTGGTTAGAGGTTCAGATCTTTAGACAACATCTCATTGATAGAATAGATCTAATGTCTATAACAGTTAAAGAATCTATTCCAAAACTGATTGATTACTTGATATTAAATTTACAGCATAAAGTTTCTGATAAAGGTAAACTTTCATATATACATAAAATTATCAGACAAGAAACTTTTTACAGTGTAGATTCATACTGGAATTATTTCACCTCTATTAATGGGGACCCACCAACTCAACAAGATAAACAATATATATTGGAATCTGCTTATAGAACTACATCTTCCATTGTCTGGAGACTTTATACATGGAAATTTTTACATAGATCTTTTATACACCTTTGATGATGAATAAAATAAATAATAAAGATAATCTATGTAAGAGATGTAATGTAGAAATTAATGCTGACTGGGCTCATATGTTTTATGACTGTATGAAGTTGAAAGAATACTGGAAGTCAATTAATGAATTTTGCAGGCTCTTTTTACAGATAATTTCATTATTTCTAAGTCTCTTATATTATTCAACACACCTGTACCTCAATGTGTTAAAAGATTAAGCTTCCCTTGTTATGGTCTATCCTAGCAGTGGCCAGGAAAATAATAACTAGAAATTGGATTTCAGATACACCTCCTTCGTTCAATGAATTTAAAAATGTTATGAATATAATGTGCCATATGGAAATAAGCACAATTAGAATGAGAACAACTAGAAAAACATCATATTATATTGTATGGGATAATTTACAAAATTTGTTAAAAAAATTCTAATTTCAATAGCACGGTATTTTAGTTTAATTAATTGATCTAATTGTAGTGAATGTCTTTGTAAATACTTTAGTTGTTTTGTTGAATATAATAATAATTCCTATTTTTAATTACTTGTATAAAATTGTTATGATATTTCTCTTATATGTTAAAACAATAAACCTGTTTTGAAAAAAAATAATGAAGACAGTTATTCACAAAAGTATCCTTTCAAAAAAGAACTACTGTGGAAACATTTGTTATTGTCTATTGTTATTGCACAATCCAAGA
Organism: Protopterus annectens; assembly: GCF_019279795.1. Lineage (NCBI taxonomy): Eukaryota > Metazoa > Chordata > Ceratodontiformes > Protopteridae > Protopterus > Protopterus annectens. The sequence goes on from NC_056746.1 coordinate 1,479,166,081, forward strand.
AATTAACCTTTTCTTTGAAAGATATATATATATATATATATATATATATATATATATATATATATATATATATATATATATATATATATATATAAGATCTTCCAAAGGGAAAAAAAGATTCATCTTGTCTGCCACCCCAAATGAAAATTAATCAGCAATGTCCCTCTTATGGAAAGAAATATGACTGAAGTATTCATTCATTACCAAAACTGAATGCTCCATCCAACACAACACCAAGTTAGCAAAGGTTGGTTGCATATTTGCCCCCAGTGGCTTAACTCTTAAGTTTTCATCAAAAGCAAAAAAAATGTTGGTAAGAAATTCTAACAGTGAAAATAAAGAGACAATGTAAATATTTCCAAAATCTGTAAACTCACTCTAAAAATTCCATATAAAATCTAAACCAATATCTTGATCTGCAGAAGTATATAAAGAAACAATGTCAATAGTGACTAAAAAACTTTTAAATCCTGTAAACTTATACAGCTTAAGTAAATTTAAAAACACCAGTGAGTCTTAAAACAATGAGCACTGCACTATTGAATTTAGGACACAGTCCAAATATAAAGCAATAATCTCCATTTTACTACAACTACTTGAAACTATGGTCCTCAGTGGTGGATTCCTTGTATTCTTATGAATTTTGGGTATACCAATAATTCTGCTAAAATGGGCACGATCTAATGTACATGAATTCAAATAATGAAAAGTTCGTCATCAAGTAACTTATTTCTTATTTATAATGTACTCAATGACTGTCCTATAATTAATATCTGGAAGGATGTTAATTATTTTTTTCTTTTTTGATATCCCCATCAAGCATTCTTAATAAATGGCAGTATTTGTTACCTAACTGGTTTTTAAGATGCTTCAATTATATAAATATTGTACTGTTCCTGTTCATCACAATTATTCTAGTCTTTAAACTGTTTGATTAATACTACTTAAAGAATGTTTTGTCTGTTCATAATTGTACTCCATTCAGTGGAGCTTTGGAGATTTTCTCCCTGGGACTCCATTGAAAATGGCCAACAGCCCACTCAGACTTCTCCAGTAAACAAATGTAAAATAAGTAAATAAAATTGCTTCTCTATATTCTTTAATGTTTATGACTACTACACCATTGTCTTTATTCAGCCATGGTGGTGCAGTGTTAGTATTGTCGCCTTACAGCAAGATGTTCTCCCATTCCATTCTCGGCTGGAGCACCTTCTGTGTGGAGTCTGCATGTCCTCCCCGCGGTCGAGTGGTATTTGAAAGACATGTTTGAATTGGGCATGCCTTCATTGAAGGTTGGGCATCGGGCTGGCACCTCGACACCATAAAAATCTACTGCCCATCATTAGCAGACCAGAGTTCTGCTGTGGTGACCCCTAACCGGGAAAAGCCAAAAGAACAACACCATTATCTTTATTGCCTTTCATAATTCTGACTGTTGAACTATTCTGTAAATCACTTAGTGCATCTCTTTCAGCATCTGATAAATTAAATCTAATGGGTTTCTTGTGTAATAATTTTCTGCTATTATTTTCACATATCTCAGAAAAAGCATAGAAATTGTTTAGTGGATTGTACATACTTCATTTTTTATACACAGTTGCTAAATCTGTATTAAATTATTTCAATTCAATCCAAATATATTATAAATTTAATTTTGCAATAATTAGTTTCAAATCCACAAATACATTATCTGTGCTGGTCCCTTCAAGCATAAAAATGTTTTCACTACATTCATCTCCAACAGAGCCATATCCAGCAATAGGTGACCTAGGCAGTCACCTAGGGCCTACTGGCTGAGACTAGGCTTCCACTGGTTGAAAGGGAGCCCCCTGGTCAGGGGGCTGTCATTTACTTTTTTAATTTTAAAAAATTATCTTTTTAGGGCATTCTTCTTTAATACCACCCTCTGCATCTAGTCACACAACTGTTGTGTCTGTGCATAATCACCATCACACAGACCCATTGTTTCCTTCTTCCTTTCCAAATTCTATATGTAAAATTTAAATACAAGACATTCTTATGCTTCCACAAGTGGAATATAGACAACACTGCCTGTATCTGGGTTTTCCACACAGATGGACACAGAAAGGAGGTTTGTGTAACATCCTAGTTAGGGATGGCATGTTAGTTAAGTTGCCTAGGCTCAAACCCTGTACCTTAGTTATAGAAAACAAGAGCCTAAATCCACTACCTCAACCACCAAGCAGCCAAAAAACTAGAGTTTCATGTGCATTTTCAATGCATTCAGTTTCAAGTGAATTTTCAAAGAATTGTGAGCTTCAAGGGAAAAGAAGTTGAATGCTACTCATGCTAACCCTGGGATTCATGAAGCTTGCACCAGGTGCAGGCGTAGCGTCTGTGATCTAATACCAAATATGGCTGCCGAGTGATTCAGGTATGAGCTGTTTCCATGTGCACTGGCGTATGCTACGCCCGCACAACTCCTGAGCCTTGTATGCTAAGGACAAATAGAGATGTATATACACCTAACATCAATAAATCCACTAGCAGGTGTGGACATTGCAATCAGTGTTATGTCATAATGGAAGAAGGTGAAATTATCCTGGAAAACATTAACAATACTAATATAATATTTAGACAGGGTAATTACAATACGAATTATGTGATATATATATGGCAAAGTGCAGTGCATATTCTGGATACTATATAGGAATAACGCTTTAATAAGCGTATATATGATCACCTATATAGTATTAAAAAGAAGGATTCCAACAATGCATTGTACAGACATATAGATAAGTACGGAGAAAAACACAAATTTAGATTTGCGATTTTAGAACACATAAAACATAATCCCAAGGGAGGGAATCTGAAGGCAACCCTGGGATTTAAGGAAGTATGGTGGAAATTGTTCACAGATGCATCAACTCCACCAGGTTTTAACGATTATATATCAATTAAACCTATATTAAATATAAGGCAATAGTGAGAAGTCTAAGGGATGTAGATGAGAAGTATGGAGCAATTACAGTACCAAAAATTCAGTATATATTGTAAATAAGGAAGTTAGTATCAACTTTTATTTGAGGCAGAAGTTGGTACAATTTAGAAAGAATTGTTATATGAATTGTCGATGTGTTATGTTTTGAATGTAGAGATCACATATTTTCAAGTGTATTCTAATAAGTATGCATACGTATATATGAAATATGTATATATTTATATTTTACAGTTTTTAAACACAAGGAATTAGTGAAGTATATATGTACATTTTTTATTAATTCTTATCAATTGATATGACAACTTTTAATGATTATACTAGCATTAATATGTGTATTAAAAGTTTATTTAGTGATATCACTTTAAGGGCGGACCACTACTGAAATTTTTGGCACCTAAAAAGTTATTTAAATGTAGGTGATTGATTGTAACTTTGTTCTGAAGAAGCCCACATACAGCGGGTGAAAGCGCTAAACCACATCTTGTAATGAGTGGATTCTTGTTTGTACTACAATAAAAAGATTGATTTTACAGGTTTTTGGTACAGCGTTCCCACTGTGGCTGTAATGTTGCATTAACGGTGTGATTAGAGGTTACTGGCTGTGTTCAACATTTGCCTTATTCAGTTATGCTAATTAACCCATGTGCAGCAGTGTAGCATGCAAATGAAGGCATGTAGTGATTCAGGAAGTGGTGCAGGCGTAGTGTAAGTAAGCAGAAATGTAAACCGTAGAAAACAGTTTACATTTTTGCAAACATAAAATTGGAGCCATGACAGCCGACCAAACACATGTATTATAATGTTAATATACGCCAATGGCTAAATATATAGCCATTGGCATAAAAAATGTACAAATTATAAAATAACATTTAATATATATATATATATATAGTCGCACTGTCGCGACATTGGAATTACAGGGCAGTGGTGCGCAAAGGGGATTGCAAGGAATATATAAAAATGTAGAATAAAACTGCAATGAAACACATCACAATTTCCCCATAATAGTCAATGGCAGGCATGCTACACCATATTCATGGGGCAAGGGTGGCTAAGGGGCAGTGACAGTGTTATGCACAGTAGCTAGGAATTAGTAGGCAATGCCATGCAAATGAGAGGAGTAATCTCAGATTTCCTGCTGGTGTAAGGATGCACAAAACAGCATAGCATTATAGCACCGAGGTGAGCCCTTGAGATAAAGATGACATGAAAAGAGGGGTGTGTCTCCATTGCTGTAATCACATTGGAGCTTTGCTAAACTGATCTGCCCCTAGCTAGGCAAAGCTGCGGTAAATGTCTATGTGCTTTGCGCACTGCAGCTGAAACAGGAACGATATAGGAAAGAAATAAGGAAATGCTGCAGCAATGAAATTGGAGTACAAATTACTAACACCTAGGAGCCGACAGTGGGCCATTAACAACAGCTAACAAGACTGCAAGCAACTACCTGCAGAAAAGGGGAGGGGATGTACTGCAAAGAAAACAGCAAAGTGTCAAAGCAGAACAAAGACGATGTACAGTATATCAGCTACAAGGCACAATTCACCATGACTGGGTAGAGAAAGTACAAAACAAAAAAGATGGCAGGTGGATGCATGCCTGATGATGGGAGATGATCCAGGTCTAAAAGTGAATGAAAGGGCAACAGAGTAATCAAGGCAGGCAAGTAGATCTCCACAGTAAAGGCCCCACACTTGCAGTACTCATTGCAAAACCCATAATTAAGACACACAGCAGCTGGAATTGTTCATACACACCCACTTACATCAGCAGCATCCGTAGCACAATACTATAAAGTTTAAAAGCACCTCACACACATTTGTGTATTCCCATACACTCTGCACCAGTGGTGTATACAGATGGGGACCTTTTATTATGTACATGTTAGGGGCTGCCATAGCTTTGATCCACCAGCATGTGCTGGAGACTGAAAGTGGTGTGGAGGATGATGCACACGACCACCACAGGCACCAGAGTAGGAGGAGAGTGTTCAGACCCAGGCTAACCTACCAGGGGCTACATGATCTGGAGATAGTAGAGCATTACAGGGTGGACAGGGACACCGACAGCAACTTGTGGAGCTGTGCCTGCTATGCCTCAGAGCCAGAACAAACAGAGGGGGACCCATCCCAGTGGATACGAAGGTATGTGTAGCCTGAGAATACTAGCTACAGGTACCTTTCAAGGGTATCTCACAGGCATCAGCATCCAGGGTACTACACCAGTTCCTGGATGCCATGTTACCACATGCCAGTGAGTACATATACTTCCCCCGAATGCAGGAGGAGTTGGCCAGCAATTTGCATCTCTTCCACCATGTGGCAGAATACCCTGAGGTACTGGATGCAATAGACTGCATGCACATACACATCAAGTCACCACCCGGTGAGCAGGGAAGGCATTACATAAACCACAAGGGATAGCCCTCCATCAACTGCCAGGTCATGTGCAATGCCCAAGGCATTATCATGGATGTGTGTGCTGGCAGCCCTGGAAGCTACATGCCTCCCACATCTGGCATGCCTCTCAGCTGTATTGGTTATTTGCCAGGGGGGGCATCCCAAATGGCCATCTGGTGGGGGATGCTGGCTATACACTGGAACCGTGGATGACTCCCATCAGAAATGCACACACCCATGCAGGAATTCTATGAGGCACATGCACAAACCAGAATCATAGAGCATGCATTTGGGATGCTGAAATCATGGTTCCATTGCTTGGACATATCTGGTGGAGCCTTGCAGTACTCTCCAGGCATGTGTGCTCACATCTTCATAGTGTGTGCCATGCTACACAATATGGTCCTGTGGAAACAGCTGCAGCAGGGACAGAATGGTGAAGGCTCACAGCCCACCACCATTGCCAAGGGTCCCACAGGCACAGAGGTACTTAGACCATGAACACCCTGAGCCAGCCCCAGTAGGCAGACAGAGGTGTGCCCAGTATGCCTATGCCTTGGTAAAGAGGGAACGTATAGCACACGCACTGACAGTGTAGGCACCTAGGGACTGACACCTTTCTCCACCTGCACACACAGTAAAAATGGATGGCACAAGCACAAAACTACCTGTAAATGGCCATGTATAGGTAGTCTACTGTGTGCATCCAACATAGGCAGCCCTCAACTATTGCACACACAACAGCCATTGGCACAAGGTAAGTCAACAACTAAACAGTAAACTAAGCTATCAGCATATTCAGATACTTTATGTATAGATTCATAGTAGGTACTTGGCTAACTGCCAAAGGCCATTCATAAGGCCAGCAAAAATGTGTCAGCGTTTGCCACCCCACTGAGTCATTAGCTGTCCCTCTGGAGCAGAGCCAATGGCCAGAACCCTGGGGTGCATCTACTGTTCCCCATCCACCCTTCAAGGTTTCTCTTGCAGAGCGTTAGTGAGGGGCTCTGTAAAATGTAGTTAAGGATGTTGTTCCAAAGTATGGGGAGTGTGTGTGACAGGAAGCTGCCCCTCCAGCATCTTCCAGTTATTGTGGCAAGGTCAGCTCACTACAGTGTGTGTGGCTCACTGTGACATGGATTCCCATAGGTGGAGCATATCCATCAAGCCAGAGTTCGACATGGCTGTGTTGGTCAGTGGAGAGCATCTCTGGGTAAACGAGATGCCACTGAGTAAAGCAGGAGTTTATTCATTCCAGCTGCATAGGCCATATGTTGGAGGCCAGTATTCTCCTTGGTGAGGTACATTTGTGGACCCCCCCAACTGTTGGATGTGTCGTCTGAGGTACATCCCACATGGATTATTATACCCTATGATGGGACAGATGAGTGATTAGTAAAGGGGCACTATAACCCCAGTATGTCTAGATGGGAATCCTTTAGTAGTCACATAGCGCACATAGAAGGATGTCCTAACTACTGTGGAGATATGATTGTCACAGGGTGATCACTATCTACCTTAGTCCCCAGATACCCCATTACCTCGTCTGTATTAAAGTGGCTGCCTCTCATGTGTTAATATGTCGGTGCCAATTCCACAATGGAATGACCATGCAGTTAGTGGCATTTGGCTGGTGGCTGTGTCGTTGGCACCCTGTGACGTTCTCTGTGAGGCCCCCTGAGAGATGTCCATGTCAGCTGGACTATTAGTCGGGGCTCCCAGTTTGCAGTCATTGTCAAACATGGTCTGCCGTAGTCCACCTGTGTTTGCCTGTACATTGGAGTCATATATGCCAAACAGTAGGGCTCCCAGGACTGAGTGCTGTGCGACACCTGTCGGGACTGTTCAAGAGTTGGACCTGGAGACCACTAGTCGTACCATCTGGGTTGTGTGTGCAAGTCCATTGGCAACCCAACCTGTGAAGTATGGGTGAATGTACAGGCTGGTATGTTTATCAATAATACATGAGTGGGGCTTGGTGTTAAAAGCCTTGGTGAGGTCCAGGTAGTATGTGTGAACCACCTCCCCTGTCATCTAACATCTTGGTGACTATGTAAGACGTAAAACAGGTTCAGTAGGCATGAACTGCAGTCAACCAAGCTGACCTGGGTTGGGTCACGTGTCCGAAGGTTACCAACGTCATTGTTAATGAGTGCGATGAGGATGCGAACCATACCATTAGAGACTAGGCTAGTCAGGCTTATGGGGTGATAGTTACCATGGTCAGTTGTGATTTCCCCGTGATGGAATGGAATAACAGTTGCCACGCACCATTGTATGGGCATGTAGCCTGTGGAGAGGATGAGGTAGGAATGCATAATTAGGTGGGGGGCAAGTTATGTACAGTTTGCAAGATGCAGTCTGGGTCAACATCTGCCTCCATTGACACTGTGTTCTGCTGTTAGAGAGGGCCATTTCCACTTGTGTGTCTCTGATGGTTGGGATACTGTACCTTACGGGTAGTGTTATGGGCTCTTTAGGGGGTGAAGTATGCACCGAATGTATCTGCCAGGATGTTGGTGATATCACTAGGGTCAGCATATTTTGCGCTATATTTCACTGGCACAGTGCCAATCTGTCACCATGTAGATCCTTGACATCGGCAAAGAAGGCTTTGTGGTTATCTTTAGAATCCTTGCATATTTTCCTGCTGATGTTAGCCTTGGATGATGTCATGAGGGACCTACATACCATACTAATAGTGGTCACGGATGTCTGCCCTTCGTGGGATTTGCTGTGTGTCTGAAACACTGTCCTACTTCTGTAGTATAGCCTGTTTATTGCAGAGGTCCACCAGACCAGTTTCCTTGTCTAGGAGGAGTGAGTCTTGGTTTACCAGTGATGGCATGATCCATACATCCATATAGGTGCTTATAGACTGCATTTGTAAATCTGTCTGTATCTGGAGCAGTGTTTCCCCTTAGTGTGGGGGCTATGAAAACCCCGCCCCTGTCACTAGTTGTGTAAATGTAGCTGTAGGAAAGGTATACACTGGTATCCATGGGTGGGGGAGATGCTAGGGTGTGGAAACAGTGAATATTTTATGGTCAGATCCAACCAGTGACTGGTTAACCTCCACTGTGGTGCACCTGTTGCCCATGTTGGTGATGACCACATCTAGTAGCTTCCACTCCACATTAGGGAGGTTACCACCTGATACAGGGCATATGGGATGATACATTCTAGGAAGTGCTGGTCTGGGAAGTGAGTACCGGAGTACGTTTCCAGTTAATGGTTTGGTAGTTGACATCGACTAATGCCAGGGTGTGTGTTAGGACTGTCATGTTCTCCACTGTCTCCAGGTAGGTGGAGTGGAGGTCCTGGGTCATGGAGGGTGATCCGTAGCAGTTTACATTCTATACTGCTGTTGTGGCTGATGTTAGCTGCACATGGATGATCACAGAGGTATCACGCTGCCCCACTAACCTGGAGGTGTAGGTATCCCTGATGAATATGGATACAGCCCATCCACGTCTGTCAGTCCATGCTCCATGGCTGAAATGTGTGCTATGGGTTGTAGTCTAGTAGTGCTGGTGTGCTCTCAGGAACCTTAAGACAGATTGCAGTAAATGCACAGATTCTGATGTTGTCCATCCTGAGGAGTGCTGTGAGTGCATGCATGTTGTGATCACAACCCCTGGTATTGAGTAGCATAAATCACATTGAATCTGCTATTGTGCTGTTTACGGAGCTGGTATTCACCTTTGGGACTCTCCTAAATAAGGCAACATGGGGGCGCTAATAGCCTTGGCCAGTATTCCAAAGTGTAAGGCAGACACATAGGCTGATATGGTATTATTGCATGCATGTTCCCCACCTGTGCTTGATTTTCATCTCCCCTGCAGGTAACCTAGTGGTAAGCAATAGAAAGCCTTAACCATATACAAGTCTTCTAGCTTCCAAGATAGGAATTTGGAGTGACTAAGTATCAGTGTTCTGTATGTTCGTGCTGTACTCAACTGTTTCCTGACTACATGGTGAGTACACACTGTATATTGTGATCTTAAGGTCTGTTTATTCACATAATATGGCTGTGATGGCCTGCACGTTAGAGGTGCACAGATAGCCTACTATCTATCTACCCAAGGGCAATTAGAAGCATAGCAACAGTGTGTTGGCCTTCCACGCACCATTGATGAAGTAACTGAGCCTCTGTCAAGCACAGCCAATGAAGCAATTCCAGGCAGAGTTGCAGGAATCTGTTGAAGACTGGGGTTGTGGAGGGTGATAGGGGCACTTAGTGATCTAAAAAGGGCATGCCAATGTGGCAATTCAACACCATTCAATTCCCCCAACAGGTCTTGCAGCTATCAAACTGGACAGGCTCCCCCACCCTCTGGCTGTATGGTTCTGGGACACATGATCCCAGGGGTGTATAGTCTGTTACCCATTCAAACAACAAGGTTTCCCTTGAAGTGTGTCAGTAAGGGACTATGCCTAATGTAGTTAGGAATGTAATGTATTGTCTCTCAGTACATTTGTTATATGTTATGTCAAGAGTAAGTGAAGCTCAGTGAGTTTGGGGGCTCCCGCCCTTTGCTTAGCCTAGCTAAATACATAGAAGTAATCTAAATAGGAAATAGGCAGAAGCAACGTTAATGTCAACAGTGTAATGGTTACAGCATCCGCATAGTATCTGTGCATTCGAGGTTACAATCCTGATAAAGGCAGGGATGTTATTCATGTGCAAAAGTATACCTTAACCACATCTTGCATATATAGGTAGTAATCGTCTGTATAATAAACATTCGAATCACCCATATAAATCCAATGTGTGCAGGAGAGTACAGTCAACAGGGGATGTAATGTCATGACAGCAAATAGTGAGATGTTACGTCACTGACCGGTATATATCCGGAGTAGTTAGCGGATGTGGCTGTGTTGTGCACAGGTTATATGTCACAATGTTTAACTTTGTTTAACCACTGCTATAATGTCAAACACTGCTAAACATGCTTACAACTGTGTAAATGAGCCTTACTCTGCAGTAAAAAAAACATTCATAAAGTATTACAGGTGTCGAACCCTGGACCATGCATGCTATAGTCATGGGATATACCACTAAGCCATCCGAGGTGTACACATGTTTCATGGTCCTCAGACTACACCTTATGCATTTCACTGTAATCATAAATGAGACAGTGGCCTTGTGAACATATGTACAGTACATTGTAATGTACTGTAGTTTGTGAACTAACACATTCCAGTCTACAGATGTATTATTGTTGCAAACTAATACGAAATATATATATATATATATATATATATATATATATATATATATATATATATATATATATATATATATATATATCTTATACAGTTAGAGCAATGAGCAATAGCCATAGAAGCATCTATGAGCACACTTCGTGACAAAGAAGAACGCCAAAGGAATTGGAGTGTACACAACACATGCAGCTCTGGTATAACAATATTAACCTAAGTCACCATAGAAGGGGTGGTTGTTGTGTATGTGAAGATTGGGGTGGGGGAGGAATGATGGGTAATGCAATCATGCATCAAGGAGGGCCTGGGTCAGATGTCCAATAAGTGAACTGGGGGGGCATACATGGAGTATGGGGACAATATAAAAAGGACACAAAGAAAGAACCATACTCATTCATAATACACCCTGTCATGTCACATTGCAACACCTACTTTCACAAACATATGAACATTAACATGCATCAGACATATGTACACCAACTGATTGTCACATATGTTTTCAGTAGTAAGGAATGTCTGTAGTACAAATACCATAACATGCGTACATATCTCAGATGCCTTGGTGGTAAGGTCATTGACTGTGTTATTCATGGTCCCAGGTTCAAGGGCTGTTAGGTTATTTTGAGGGCCAGAATAAGGGATTTTGGATGCAGGTGGAATAAAGCACTTTTAAGCAGTTGTAAGCGGGTTTCCATATGTTTGCACAACTGTAAGCGGCGCAGCTACTTGGTAAAAGAAGCGCTTCATACGTTTGACCTTTGCTTAACATCGCACAGGCCACGGGAAAATCTGCTCATAGTGGGGTGAATGTGCGTTATTCACACTTTCACTACCAGTGCCTACTCTTGAGGTAAAATAACACCTTCCAGGAATAGAACCTGCAACCATGTACTCCATCTTCCAATTCACCTAACATTAAGCTACCTTGGATGTACCTATCCCAGTTGTGTATGCAGACAGGTTAATACACAAAAGAGAGGAATGTGTTGAAATAGGACAACCCGGCATGTACCCAATTAAAGGTGTATGCTCATATATAGGTGTGTGTATGTATATGTACATATATATATGTGTGTGTGTACATGTGTATGTTGGACCATAGCAATCACACATTCGCCCCCCCCCCAAACAATATGAACATAACATATGAAGAGTATATGCCAATACGATATTCTATGGACACAATCACCAACACAACTGCATTGACTGCAAATATCCATGACAGAATTACACAGACAGCTTTAATTTTGCAAATCTTTATTACATTCTGATGTATTGCCAAAAGAATTTGAGGACTAACAGTACCTGCATGCTATACAGGAAGCATTTAATAGTGCCTTAATGAATCAGCTGGCATTTGCCATAGCATTAGTCCACTAAGGGATAGGTGTTCACATCGGGAAAGAACACCCACACTCATATAGATGTTGTTTAAAAGGGGTTCCTTCACACCTGCATGTGTTATGTACACCCACCAACATCTACCCCACAACTGAAATAATTGCATCAATACATATTGTCATACCATAACCAATTATGCAACTGCTGTACAACATCTGCTGAAACCTAAACATACCTGGACACAGACACACTAACATGGCCCTATGTGAAATAGTTGCCATTATACAATTGAACAGCTGCTGATGTAACAGGGTTTGTATGAACTAATCCTGTTTCAGAGGGCTGAAAGGTTCATACACCATGAAGTTTTACCGAGTACTGATTATTAGCACAGTATGATACACAGTAACACCAAACTAAATATGTCTGGTAAGCACACTGTAAACCCCCTAACATATGCATAGCTATGCAGTCTTGAACTGGTCAAACAACCTGGCCAGACTGACACATATGCAGAAGTATTAGGTACAGACAAACCCTGCAGAAGTAGCAATGTTCAGAAATATAACAGCAGTACTCACATTTAGACCAACTCCTCTAGGCATTACACACAATATATTACTGTGCGTATTATTAGCTACTTGGGAACACCAATTGGCCATCGGGATAGCACGTTACTGATCTGTAACTATAAAAGGTTGCCTTGTCACACATTCAAACCATCTGTATCTACCTGTGGAACAGTACAAAACATGGAAAGACGAACCGAAAATGACCATTACACTAGTTAATAACACCTCCGATTACTAAGACTGTATGTATAACGTGTAGTATGTCTGTGTATGTAGTATCTGTACTGTAAGAATTAGTGTAATCAATGCATATATTGGAAATAGCTATCTTAAGACTGTATGTATAACATGTAGTATGTCTGTGTATGTAGTATCTGTACTGTAAGAATTAGTGTAATCAATGCATATATTGGAAATAGCTATCTTGTAGTGATGTATTGTTGAGCAGTAGTAATGCTTGTAGTATTCTGTATACTGCTGTAGGTCACGCGGCACAATCCACATACACCACAAGGGATGCTATGGGCTTGGAACCCACCATTTTGCTTCCAGCCACTGTCAGTGTCAGGACTGGTCCAACAAGTATGTGCTATAACGGGATAGTATACGTTGTTATAGTGTAACAGTCAACATATGTATGGGTGTATAAGTAAGATGAACATGTTAAAGGTGGGCTTACTTTGCAAATATGGTGTGAATATGGGATATTGTGCCAATAACTGTGTAATGTACAGTATTCTAGGCAGATCTGTATTCTATGCTACATAGCAGTTCTGATATGTTATGCAAACAGTAGTTATATCTATTGGCAATTACACTACTCAAAGACAGGATGCATAGCATTAGTATTCATCTGACAGGTTAGCAGCATGATAGCAAAGATAATTGGAAGAGCCAGGTAACTATCCATGCACATAACACATGTCATATCCACCTCTCTACTATCGTTTGCAAGCAATAACAGCAATGCATGTGTACATGTTATGTAAATGTGTAGTGACTCTTGTTACAGGGCTGGGCCTGATGGCTATGTGCACACCTACATAGAGTGGATATTGAGAGTACAGACACACTGGTTGAACTACCAGGTTTGTGTAGCCCAACCTAAAAGCTGCCTGTACATACTGTATGTAAGGTAGTGCACAACACTGGTAATGAAACAGGTTGCACATCATCTTTAACTCCAGTGTAACATCTGAAGTAGGAGTGTAAGATGTAGGAGATAGCTGCCCATGTGTAATAGCAGCATCAAAGGTGATGGCTCAGACTATCTGATTATATCCTCATCATGTTGATAGTGGCATCAGTCTATTGATCCAGGACTCTGTTTGGGGAGTGGGTGTCTGTGCCCAATAGAGTTCATGGTCCTGGTGGATATGAGTATATGCCCAGCGAAGGAAACAGACCTGTAGACATATGCATCATCTGTAATCAACTAACAGGATGTGATGTGCTCCTCAGAGGAGGTTAGCTGCCAAGGGTAGCTACACTGTTTCCATAATAGCCAGTGTTGACACGTCCATAACAGAAATAATTACATGTGAGTATCACTGTCTAAAACATCTTCATAGGCAATACGTAAACTAAAGACAGTACTTGGTACTTGTAGTACTGACAGCTCATACAGGCATGTCCACTAGTCAGCTACTGGTGTCTCCTAATGTCAGCTTTGTGTATGTGGCCATCCTGGGGGAATGTAATCTCTATGCTATGTACACTGCCAGACCCACCTAACACCATGCCTCACACATTGTCTGGGATGCAGCTACAGGGGTAAGCTGGACAGCAGCCCAGTCTTCAGCCATGACTGGACTTGGACAGTCATGAGGTGTAGGTTAATACATGCAGCACATCAACACAACCAACACATACCCTTACTAGAACACAGTAAGGACACCCACACACACTACAGAAATTCACACACATTCACAGACACATCTAAGTATCTGGCCAAACAAGTGACTCCCCAAGCAGGCAGGGACAGGCACTGAAATACACAAACTGTATGACACAGTTTGCATAATTGTGCCACACCTCTGAACACATGACTGGAAACATGCCCAACAGTACTCATTTCTGAGTGCAAACTCTAGCACTAGGTTGCACACCAACCTATATGACGGCATACATACTGTCAGCTGTCTGACATGATTAGCCACATACTCATACACTCAGGCCACCTATTGGTCTATACACACGACTCTGGCATATTCCATGTTGTTGTGCAGGACCTGTGATGCAGTAGCCTGGACAGCATGTAAACACATGTTGGAACTGTCAGGTCTTGTAGGCCATGCAGGTATGTCCCAAGACCTGGGGAGCATTCTGCCATTGGCCGGAATGATACTGTAGTACAGGGACAAAAGGATTGTATTCCAAAATTGTCTAGTGCAGTGGTGCATGTCGCCGGGTATCCAGTATCTGTTGTCCTGGGATAACATGGTTGACAGACCATGATGCTTTGCCAGACAGGGCCTGCACCTGTCACCCCTGAGAATCTGGATACAGCCTAGAGATCATGCTTCCCCTATAGTGCCTTCATCATGCGGGGTTCAGGTGAGGGTCCACTGCTGTTACAGGGACAGCCAAGCAATACACTGCGGGTCTCGCTACACAATGATACATGTCAGAAACACTACGGACACACATGTCAATACCTAACCTGGAGAACATAGCTGTACAGTGCCTGAGACATGTTTCAATGCTCCAAAGAGCACACCTGCATGACCATGTTATAACACATACCTCACCTTTTGCCCATTATCTTATTGGAATACACAGGCCATAGGTGTGTCCATATTCCTGAAGGATATGTACACCCCCACGCTAATTGCACTTGCATAACATCAGATGCATTATGCTGAGCAACTACCTTTGTGCCACAGTGGAATTCAAAATGCACCTTGAGACAGATCACCCACCAGGCTGCAGACTTCCCAACTGCCATAATGTGCTGTAATGGGGAAGAATAGGTCTGAGACAAAACCATACTATTGGCTACTCTCAACTATTCAGTTATGAACTGTGAAGACTCCTCATGTACCAACACCTGTGCTCCATGCATGTTTGTTTCCATCAAACCCAATGACCTGGATCACAGTAGTCAAACAAGGCTAAGTATGTTACACATAGTCAGTCTCCAATGCCAATGTTATGATTCCTAAGAGTAAAGTGGTGACTGTCATGGCACCCATGCAGATGGACAATGCATGTGCAAATGCTGAATCCTACACAAATGAACCTTAAGCAGTCACATACGTGCAGTGATTGTGCCATTGAAACAGAACTAAGATTCAACCAAACATAAACAAGAAGGCAAACTGGTGGTACTATGCTTTAAACTGTACCAGAGAAGGTAGTAACTGTTGCAAGAGTGAACACGCGTGAGTGTAGGTGATCCCTGGTCAGCCTCAGTATGATGTGATACACCATACAAAACCACACAAAGCTACTGTGAAACTAATCAGCCACATATTATGAGGCCAAGCACAGAGCATTTTATAGCTGTGTTGTTAATCATAATGGCAACGACAAAACCTGCCATGCTGCACAGCACTGTGGCATGGGAAGCACTGCACCTACAGAAATAGCACCCACTCATCCTGATAGGGTCTCTGAGGACCTAAACCCACTCCCACCCTTCCCCACCCCCAACAGGTACATTTAGTAATATATCCATGTACACTACAGGGCCCCTGTACTAACGACTATGCAGGTACAAGCTTTACTCTCTAATGCCATACATACAGCTTTCCTGGGACCTGTCAATATCCCAGGGTATATCCTACACAAATATAAGAACATTCAGCTATCCACATACTCATGTTCAATCATAGTTCCATGTCAGGCTGTGTAACCACTGAATGGTGCACAGGAACAGTTATCACACCCCACAAAGGAGGAGACTTAATTGATAATGGTACATAGTGCACAACTACCCTGCTGAGTCTGGTCTGTACGGCCATGAACCGTGGTCAATGTAATTGATGTACTTGGTAAGATGTAGATGACAGTAGGGTTGATTCACACTGCATATCATCACCTTGCCAGGTCGTAGGACACCATCACCCATACTGTGTTCCAGCTACACTCAGTAAACTAGGTGTATATTCCTATGTCACAGGAGTGGTTGGCAACTGGACTGCTGCCAGAACCCACACTATAGAAGGTGTCCAACAAATACACACATTAAACCAGTGCCAGCCACAGTAATACAGGGGTCATTCCTGGTACGCCCCCTCTTTGGTATCTATACCACATAGACTAACACAGAAGGCATCATCCTATTGATGTCTGCAAATGACTATGAACTAGGAGCAATAGTCGACTCGTGTGCTGCATTCAACATACAGAAGGGCCTTAGTGTGTCAGATGCATGGTGTCTGATGTATGGCCACATTCTGGCAGCTTAGTATTGCATTGTCATCCCCTATGTTACAAACCCTGTACCCATTAACTACCACCTAGGCACCAGTCAACATAATAGCAACTGTGTGCATGAGATGCAGCTGGACAGTACTTCACTTTGATAGTTACGTCACCACAAAAGACAGGTAGTCGTATATGGCACCCCTAATCATGACAGGTGCCATCCAGGAATATAGAGATAATTGCTCAGCCATACTCAACACGTATGTGACCCATAATAGATCACATATTTCCTTTAAGAGTTATTTCCCATGTTTAGATGGCCTACACTGACTTCACAATCCCTAACTGCACTATGTAGCATGCAGCCTACCTTGAATAAAGCCATGTCCAACCCAGAGGTGTTGGACATGTTACACAACACATCCTGATCCCAAATAAACACATATGTCATGGACATCCACCTTTCTAGTACAAGGATCACAACATGCCTGACAGATCCCTGTCCCATACACTTAACATACTCTTGCCATATTATGCATCCCTGTCCAGTGAAGCCACACATCGCCCCTCTCTGTGGCATGGTGTGATGACCGCATGCCAAATATATCAGTAACTATGTGTATCAGTTCTGTGGCACTGCTTGAACTGGCCACTGAATATTTCCGGTCTGTTGCCTACAGCTAGGTAACCTGTCAGCCTAGGCTCATAAATGGCCCAGAGCATATAGCCTACCACATCACTATGACCTTGCATGCCATAGTTGACATCCAACCCTGCAAATTCTATCAGGCTAGCTATTGTCCCATGTATTACACATGCTATACATGGCAGGATGCTACACAGCCGTACAGTGCCATGTAGATGTATATGGCAAAACACATACATGCTTGCAAGTCTGCAGGGTCACAGGTCCTGTCCCTAATGGCTACGTAACGTATGACTATATATGTGGCATATACACAGCATTAAGGTCGATTGCATTAATGTGAACACATCCAGGCATGTGCTGATAGGTAAAGACAACACTACAGGCAAACAGACATGCCCACGTCAAGACAATATCCACATGATGTATGAGCAAAGTCATCACTTGACACACACATATATGGTGATAACATCACATCAAAAGTAGATGTCAAATGTGTGTGACTTATACATGTTAGTGGTGTTAGTGTCATGTAGATCTACAAAGACGTATTTGTAAACTTAAATGTGATACACATGTATGTTCAGCTGTACTGCTGTACTTCTCTGAGTTATGTTCAGCTGTACTGCTGTACTTCTGAGTTACTGTGACCTGTCCCCATCGTTATGTCTTCCAGTATTGCCCCGTAGCTGACTGCCGCCATACAGCCGCTTGGAGGATGAGGTCCTCATCCCATACCTCCTCGACAAGTACACGGCTCTCTTCAGTCATGTGCCACAGGATGCACAGCAGCGAGATGCCCTGTGGGAGGAATTCTGCAGGAGGGTAAATGATGGTGGTCACAATCGCACCTATCAGCAGGTGCGCTAACACTGCACTGACCAGATAAGACGGGCGAAGCAGCATGCTAATGCAATCGCAAGGGAACAAGGTGCAACAGGTGGGGGGGGGCACTCACCCAGCCCCCACTCACACGTACCGAGGAGCTACTGGCCAACCTGGGGACACCTGCAGACCTCCACATTTGTTAGCTGGTATTGTGCAAGTGGGTGTCTCTCAACCACTGAGCCTGGAGTTGCCTGGTAAGTCATTACTGCACATAAAACACAACCATATATCCCATAGTTACATGTGTTACTGTACAATATGTAATGTAACATCATATGCAAGGCATGTATGAACACATGCCACATACTATAGTCTGCTACTCTATGTATGCACAGATGTGCATACTCCATAGTATAGTGTATTGTACTGGCTTATGTGCTATCAGACATTGCACCCTGTAGCTACCACACAGGTGTGGATAATCTTACTGCTGTGACACCCCTGTTTAGGTACCTTGGGCATTTTGCAGTGATGGCAGCCTGTGTCAAGTGAGATTATTACTTACCAGGCTTGATACTGCATGGAACATATTAATTGCATGCTATCTGCCATAACACACGTACACATAATGTATGGTGGTCCTGGTAATGGACACTGGTCAGACCTGCAATACATCACACTGTTTACCTATGTGAAACAACTGTACACTATACGAAACACCTAAACTAAACCTTCCAAACTGTCATTGCCAGATGTGTGGACAACAGTGAATACAATGGTGGAGGTGTGTTCCACTGTAGGGATAGGTACTACATATCGGCATTACACATGTTGGGAATACAAACTACTGTACAGAGAGCATATGTGTGCACACACACTAAATGTGTTGGAGCTGGAGTATGCCTGGCCCACAGGATACACCCTTGTGGAGTATACCCTTGCTATGAATGTCACACAATGTCATGTGCTATCAAACATGTCCATGACATGTAGTGGGCTGACTGCAACACTGCTCAACTATCCTGCAAAACATGTCTTGCATCCCATACATACCACCCTTTGTCTGCATAACCTCGTCCTCAGTGGAGTATATAATATCTATGGGTGTATGTCATATGGGATAACACTGGCATGTGAAATAAGATGGCCATCACAACCATTGGACTGCACATGTGTACTCATGGCCATGGATGATGGCCAGAGACATGAAGCAAAGCACACAGTAGAAGTGATGTGCATATGTGCACACCCTGTTGTACATTGGCTCGACACAATACAACTATGGCCTTTGTGTAATGGTGATATTGCAGATGGTAAACACTAAGCATCATACAGGCCTGTGCACAGCTTGTGTAGGCATAACATGAAACCACCACATAACATGTCTTGAACATCTGGAGTGTCACGACATGGAAGCATTCACCTATACAGTATCCAAATACATACATGTGTTGCACAACATACACATACATCCACATCAAGCCACAGATACAGTATATTCACCTTGCTGGTGTGAGACATCACTGTCATGCCCTTGTGTGTGAGGTACACAGCATGTGGGACATAGAACTTGTAAGATAGCCATGTGTGGGCATAGATGGCAGGTATCAGTAATATGATTGTAGATGTGCAGGGGTGTCATCCATATACCCTTCTGTGACCTGTGACATACATTCCAAATTAGGGTTTATTGTGTATACACCTCTGACACGGGTCACATTCCACATTAGATATGTATTTTATGTGAACATAGTCATGGCTATGGACCGTGTCAGTTGCTCACACTGTATAGCAATTGTGAAGCCACATGATTCCCTGCAATGGCTATGCACATCAGCTCAATGTGCAGTATGTCCCTGCATATTTGTAGGGGGACAGACAACATTGCATCAGCTGAAGGCCCATGTTAGTATAACATGTCCCTGCATTGGGACACCATTACCTTTCTGTAGACTGGAAAGGACACTATTGTGTTACACATGTATGCATGTCATTTAACACATCAGCAGAAGACATGTCATACTACATGTGATTGGCAAGGTCATAGGCCACACAGCAGGCTGGTGTACTGTAATCCTGTCCTGGTCTGTGGCACCATTGCAAAGTAGGGACAGCCATGTCAAACGTGTGTACAGTCACATGCATAATGTCTACACTCAGCTCAGCGGTAGGTGGAATAATGTTGAACAGACATGCACTGCTTTGGGGAGATGTGCAAGCTAGGGCTCAGGCAAACATAGTATGCAGTCGACATACCCTACTGCTCATGTCCTCACACATAGAGGCGATGGCCAACACAAAGCATCAGTGGCAGATGTACAAAGGTTGGCAATGGTCCATTAACATGTGGTGTATGTTGCACACACCATGGCAGTGAAGTGCAATGGTGCAAATTGCATGCATTGTGTTGCCAGGTATGGGGTATAGGCTACTAACACAAAGGGTGCAATAAAGGTATGTATGCTAACCACCACTATAATTATGTAAGGTGCATGCCATCTGCTATACCACATGCATGCTGTTGTGTGCAACTCAGGGATGTATGATGACTACCACTATAATTGCCTAAGCTGAAACGATAATTGTCTAAGCTGAATGCCATCTGCCTTATCACCTGCATGTCGCGTGTTTGTCTGTGTGGGTCTCTGTCTGTGTGGGTCTCTGTCTGTGTGGATCCCAGTGTCTGTGTGGATCCCAGT
The DNA here is from genome assembly GCF_019279795.1 of Protopterus annectens. Taxonomy (NCBI): domain Eukaryota; kingdom Metazoa; phylum Chordata; order Ceratodontiformes; family Protopteridae; genus Protopterus; species Protopterus annectens. The sequence goes on from NC_056746.1 coordinate 1,479,187,125, forward strand.
GTCTGTGTCTGGTATAACTTGTAATGTACAGTTCTTGTTTTCCCCTCACAGGTGTTGATGTAGGTGCATTGCCCTCCTGCGGTCCACCTGATGTTAGTGTCACCACAGACTCTAGCAGTGATGATGATAGTATGAGTGAGGCATAGGCAGGGTTGTCAGGGGCTGAATCTTTGCCATTCCACCTGTCTCCCCCTCGTCCTCGCACACAGTGCCCCTGCCTGCGCATACCCCATCACCACCAGCCATAGAGGAAGGACAGTTGGTGAGTGGTAGCATGGAACAGGGAAGTGTGGTGACTATGGAAGGTGTGCCTGCACACCATGCTCCCAGTCAACAGACTGATGTCCCACACAAGCATGTGCCCAGTGCTGCTCATAGGAGGACCACTGGTCAACATGCCCCTGCAGGACCAAGCACATCAGCTGGAGTAACTAGACATATGTTTCAGGCTGTAATGGAGGCACAGGCATGTGCTGAATGGCACAACAGAGAAAGTCTGAGGCTTCAGAGGGCTGCTGTCCGTTCATTAACTGACATCATCCAGGCACTTGCAAATGCTCACCATCATCTTGCAGATGTTTTGAATAGACAATTGGGTGACATGGTGGGAGTCCTTGACCATGGCATGTCAATCCACGAGCATGGAATGTCTGTGCTGGAACATCTGGTGGGAGTGAGGCATTGGGCACATGGACGTAGGCCAGCTACATCACCTGTTGAAGGTCTACATGAACATGCTACTGCACATGCCTGCTCCCATAGTGGCGGTAGCAGCAGCAGTGCTGCTGGTGCTGTGCAGTCCACACCAGGATGCAGCAGGCCACATGGTCCTTGATGGGTCCCCA
>NC_056746.1:1479188469-1479217888 GCF_019279795.1 Protopterus annectens
TGACCCCAATTACTGCCAACCCTTTCACCAAATTCCTTTTTAAACCGCATCCCTCTCCCCATTTTCCCCCCCAAAATCCCCATATTTAATTCCCTGTTTCACTCTCTTACTGGTACCCAGCTGTCACAAATCACTCCTGACACTCTTATCCACCCATTCCACCCTGCCTGTACTCTCTTCTTCACCTCTCTTCCACATTCACCATTACTCTGAACTGTTGATCCCAAGTACTTAAAACTCATCCACCTTTACCAACTCTACTCCCTGCATCCTCACCATTCCTCTATCCTCCCTCTCATTCACATACACATATTCTATCTTAGTCATGCTGACTTTCATTCCTCTCCTCTCTAAAGCATATCTCCACCTCTCCAGGGTCTCCTCCACCTGTTCCCTACTCTCACTACATATCACAATGTCATCTGCAAACATCATAGTCCACGGGGCCTCCTGTCTAATCTTATCTGTCAACCTGTCCATCACCACTGCAAATAAGAAAGGGCTCAGAGTCGATCCTTGATGTAATCCCACCTCCACCTTAAACACAGCCATCACTCCCACTGCAGACCTCACCAATGTCACACTGCCCTCGTACATATCCTGTACCACTCTTACATACTTCTCTGACACTCCCGACTTCCTCATACAATACCACAACTCCTCTCTAGGCACTCTGTCATATGCTTTCCCTAAGTCCACAAAGACACAATGCAACTCCTTCTGACCTTCTCTGTATTTCTCCAACAAAACTCTCAGAGCAAATATTGCATATGTAGTGCTCTTTCCTGGCATGAAACCATACTGCTGATCACCAATCATCACCTCCCTTCTTAACCTAGATTCCGCTACTCTTTCCCATAACTTGAAGCTGTGACTGATCAATTTTAACCCTTTGTAGATACTGCAGCTCTGCACATCACCCTTATTCTTAAAGATAGGTACCAAAACACTTTTTCTCCACTCCTCAGGCATCCTCTGACTTTCCAAAATTTCATTAAACAATCTGGTTAAAAATTCCACTGCCATTTCACCTAAGCAACTCCATGGTTCCACTGGTATGTCATCTGGGCCAACAGCCTTTCCATTCTTTATCCTCTTCATAGCTGTCCTTACTTCCTCCTTGCTAATCTGTTTCACTTCCTGATTCACTACCCACATCATCCAACCTTCTGTCTCTCTCATTCTCTTCATTCATCAGCCCTTCAAAGTATTCTTTCCATCTACTCAACACACTCCCCTCACTTGTGAGTACCTTTCCCTCACTATCCTTTATCACCCTTACCTGCTGCACATCTTTCCCAGCTCTGTTCCTCTGTCTAGCCAATAGGTACAGGTCCTTTTCTCCCTCTTTAGTGTCCAATCTCTCATACAACTCTCCATATGCCTTATCCTTAGCCTTCGCCACCTCTCTCTTTGCCATGCGTCTCATCTCCTTATACTCATGTCTACTTTCTTCATCTCTTTGACAATCCCACTTCTTCACCAGCCTCTTCCTCTGTATACTCTCCTGTACTTCCTCATTCCACCACCATGTCTCCTTGTCCTCCTTCCTATGTCCAGATTTCACACCAAGCACCTTTCTGGCAGTCTCCCTTACTAGCTCTACTGTAGTTACCCAGCTATTTGGTAACTCTTCACTGCCTCCCAGTGCCTGTCTTAACTCTTCCCTGAACACCACCTCACAATCACCCTTTTTTTTAACTTCCACCATTTAATCCTTGGCACTGCTTTCACACTTCTCCTCCTCTTCTTGATCACCAATGTCATCCTACAGACCACCATTCTATGCTGCTTAACTACACTTTCCCCTGTCACCACTTTACAGTCTCCAATCTCCTTCAGACTGGCCCTCCTACATAGAATATAATCCACCTGTGTCCATCTTCCTCCGCTCTTGTACATCACCCTATGCTACTCCCTCTTCTTAAAATACGTATTCACCACAGACATGTCCATCCTTTTTGCAAAATCCACAATCATTTGACCTTCTGCATTCCTCTCCTTAACACCATACCTACCCATCACTTCCTCATCACCTCTGTTCACTTCACCAACATGCCCATTGAGGTCCACTCCAATCACTAGACTCTCACCCTTGGGTACACTCAGCACCATTTCATCCAACTCACTCCAAAATTTTTCTTTCTCATCCATCGCACATCCAACTTGTGGAGCATATGCACTAACAACATTCATCATTACACCATCAATTTCAAGCTTCATAAACATCACTCTATCAGACACTCTCTCTTCACCTCCAAAACACTCTTGGCATAGATTGTGGGCAAAAACTACCTACTTCAGATGCACACTCTCTGTGTGTTTATTGCCTGGGTGTGTCTCACTTATCTGTTGACCCGCCCTGTGGTATTTATAAGCCGTTACTGAAGGGACTTCTTAAATCTCCCTTTTCAGAGGCTATTTCTGGGTCGGAGGCTTCAACCCCTCCTAGAGCCCATAAGAAAATATCGGATGATCCTACAAAGGCCAAGTCACTGCCTTCATCCCCGGCTGGGGACTCCCGCCAACCAAGACCCAAGAAGGCTAAGATTTCTGCTTTGGACCTCACTCTATCGGCTCCAGCGCTTTCAGTGCCTAGACCTTCGGCAGCAAGGCCTTCGGCACCAGCAGTGATTTTGGCTCCATTTAGTATAGCCTTTACTGTATCGGTACCGAAGGTCTCCTCGGTTCAGATTACTGCTACTACATCTGCACCAAATGTTCAGTCAGCGTAGACCTTAACCACATCGGCTCCGACATCTTACTTGGAACCAACACCTCAGTTATTGACACCAATTTTGTCGGTTCCAGCTTCGGTACCGGCAACCACTTCGGCACCGATCTTTTTGTCAGTGCAGACCGTGACCTCGGCACCAATGATTTTCTTGGTGCAGACACCCGTAGTCCAGTCTCTCTTGGCACCGTTGTTCTCAGTGCAGACTGGTAAGGTGGGCACTGAGTTTGTCTCTTCTGTGGCAGACCTGTTTCTCCCTCAGCTGTGTCAGTGAGGTCCACTAGAAGCCTTTCTGAACACGATGTGCTGCGTCTTGTGGATCAAGTGCTTCTGGCTAGAGGTGTCCTGCCCCCAGGACCTATCCTTCCTTGGGAGGTGATCACCCATTGCCAAAGACCCCTTCTTATTCTCCTCCTTCATTGCCTTTGAAGTCCCTGGATGTAGCACTGTCTTCCCCTCTATGGTTCCATTTATGGACCTCACTAAGGAACCGCAGTTGCCTTCATGGCAGGAGAGTTTTGCTACGACCCAGGATGATAGTTATTACATGTGTAATTTGTTGTTTCACAGCCATCCGGGGACTCTGGGTCGGCAGGCTGAGCCACTTAGGGGAGGGGTGACCCCTGTCCTGGACACACACCCCTCTTCAGGTGGACCAGCCTTCCAACTGATGGACAAGACTCTGGCTTCTGCTGGTGATACTGTGCTGTCCATCTCCCCGCCCTCCTCTGGACTGCTATGTTCACAAGCCGCACCTAGTGGACACTGGGTGCAAGGGCCTCAGGATGTATTCCCACAGGAAACCCCCTTTCCATTGTCTTCCCCAGCTTCCCCCTCTGAGGAAGTTCACCAGAAAAGTTTGTGCAAGAGGAAGCACATGGACTCCACAGAGGAGTCCCTCACTGAAGACACAGACTTTGATGATGGGAAAGGATCCCCTCGGTCACCCTCTGAGGTATCCTTTAGCGATATCCTCAAAATTCTTAAACAGAGAGGTGACTGGCAGCCCTCTAACCCGACCTCTGAGGAGTCTGTGTTCCTGCAGGCTTTTTGTACCCGGCCCCCTACCTCCTGGGCTACTCCACCTGCCGATGAACTGGACCAGCACATCGTGCAGCAGGCGTGGAAGGCTCCTGACACCATCTAGGCTATTTCCCGGAGGCAGATAAGATTTTGTCCCCTCCTGCAACGGATCCCCATTGGTCTAAAGGTCTTCCTGTGGATGCTCTGGTTGTGGCGGCCGCAACCAAAAAGGATCTGGCAGAAGAAGAAAGCCAGACTGTCCATCCGCCCAAAAAAGAGTCCTGGGCCCTGGACAGGATAGGGAAGCACACCTTTGCTATCAGGTCCCTGAATTATATGGCACACTTTACCAGGCTTCAAAGGGGTCTAATTTCCAAGCTCTCTGAAACCATGGGTGGTGCCATGTCTGATGAGGTCCATGACAAAGTGGCCTCTCAGCTGGCCACCATTGAGTCAATATCCAACTCCTCCATGCGAATGATATCTCATGCATCAGAAGGAGCAGCTAGAGTGGCGGGTTCAGCTGTGGTCTTGAGATGACAAGCCTGGATGCGCTTGTGCAATTTCACGGAACCCTTTAAGGCTTCCTTTCTTAACACTCGCATTGAAGCCTCTTTGTTGTTTGGACCCAAAGTTAAAAGCACACTGGCCAGATGTGAACAGGACGGTAAAACCCTTTCTGCCGTAGGTGTCCATTATTCTTCCCCTCAACGTGCTTTCTCCTGAAACCAAAAGAGTGGGAAGATATGGTTCAAGAAGTCTCAGAGTCCTTTCCATGACACACAGGCAGAGTTCTCCCCTAGAGACAGAGGGGGAAACTCACAGGAAAGATGCCCCTTTCAGGGCAGAGGAGGTCCATGTAACCAGGGTTCCAGGGACTCTTTTCCCTGGTCAATCCTACCAGCGCTCCTGAAGAGTGGCCCAACTCTTTTCCTCTGGAGGTGGTTGGGGGTCATTTCTCCTTGTACCCTTCTGCGTGGCTAACCACCACCATCGATTCTTGGGTACAAAGGATTATAACCAGAGGTTATCATATTCCCTTTGATCTTTGTCCTGTCCCTTCAAAAAACCTTCCCGACATTCCACCCAGTCAAAGGGAAGAAGCAGCACTAGAGATAGAAAAGCTGTTAAGGAAGAGAGTCATCCAAATAGTCCCTCCAGACCAGATAGGATCCGGATTCTACTCGACTATTCTTGGTGCCAAAAAAAATGGGGACTGGAGACCAATTTTGGATCTCAGTGTATTGAACAAGTTTGTAAGAGTAAAAAATTCCGGATGGTCACAATACAGTCTAACCTCCCGCTTTTGGAAAAAGATGACTGAATGTGTTCGATAGATCTTCAAGATGCGTACTACCACATAAAAGTGGACAGGCCATCAAGAAGATTTCTGCACTTCTGTGCAGGAGCCAGTCACTATCAGTTCAGAGTACTGCCCTTCAGACTCTCTACAGCCCCCAGAGTGTTCACAAAGTGCATTGCAGTCGTCACAGCTCACTTGCAACTAGAAGGATTCCAGGTTTTTCCATACCTAGATGACTGGCTCATCACTGCCACCACCAGACATTTATTGGAAGAAGCCTTGGCATACTCTCTCCTTGCTGCACAAAGGCTAGGTATAACCATAAACTGGCAAAAGTCCAATCTCACCCCATCTCAGTCCACAGAATTCATAGGGGTCATCTTGGAGACAAAGAACTGCAGAGTATCCATTCCAGAGCACAGAATTCTAAGGATAAAGCAACAACTGATCTCAATCCTTTCAAGGGAGAAATCCACAGTTCACTCTGTCCTACAGCTGTTGGGTTCTATGGCAGCCTCCATCACTATTGTCCCCCTGGCTAGGTTTCACATGAGGCTTCTACAATGGCTACTGCTCACCCAATGGTATCCTTTCCAATATCCTCTTTCAGCCAAGATTCTAGTAACTCACAGGTGCAAACAGGATTTAAAATGGTGGATGACCCACAACCCGTCACAATGGTCTCGCCCCTTCTCCCCCCGGCAACCCAAGGCTACAGTGACCATGGATGCCTCCCTGATGGGGTGGGGGGGGCTATGTCAGGGACAGACAGTCCAAAGCACTTGGTCCGAATTGGAGGCCCAACTGCATATAAATGTTCTAGAGCTGAGGGCAGTGCTTCTGGCTTTGCAAGCATTTCATCCTCTGCTGCCATCTGGGACGATTGTGATTCAATCAGACAACATGGTGGTGGTCTAGTACATCAACAAACAGGGTGGAACCAAATCATACCACCTTTGTCGAGAGGCCATGAGGATATGGCAATGGGCGATGGCTACCAACCGTTTTCTTCTAGCAATGCACATTTCCGGGAGTTCCAACGTGATAGCAGACAGACTCAGCAGGTGCATTCTACAACTTCATGAGTGGTCCCTGAATCCCTTGATAGTGGCAGAAATCTTCCACCACTGGAGCCATCCTTGCTGTGACCTCTTTGCATCCCCAACCAACTACAAATGCAGCAACTACTTCGCCCTGATTCCCACTCTGGGACAGTCACCCAGGGATGCTCTAGTCCACAATTGGCCCTCGGGTCTTCTTTATGCATTCCCTCCTCTCCCCCTCATTCCCCAGTTTCTGAAGAAAGCCCATCGGTTGAAGAGCAAGGTGATCTTCATAGCACCATATTGGCCTCATCAGATTTGGTTCTCCTTCTTTTGGCCTCACCTGCTAGATCAACCATGGATTCTCCATCCAACCCCGGGGTTGATCTCACATCCACAGAACCAAATTCATCCCAACTTGGACAGCCTGAAGCTCACAGCTTGGCTCCTCCAATTCCCTTGATTGCCAGGCAGAATGATCTTTCTTTACCAGTACGGGACATTCTTATTGCATCTCATAAGTCTTCCACTAGAATTACTTATCTAAGCAAGTGGAAAAGATTTACCTGCTGGCTGAAAGAAAAACAAGTAGATCCCTTCTCAGCACCGATGTCGATAATACTAGAGTATCTGGCCGAATTATTTCAATTGGGTCTATTGGCCTCTACCATTAGAGTTCATTTGGATGCAATATCTAATTTCCATGAGGATGTCCAAGACTCCTCTCATGTCTCACAAATTATGCAAGACCTTCATAAAAGGTGTGAATCATCTGAAGCCTCCTTTTAGAGAACCTATTCAACTATGGGACCTGTCTTTAGTTCTGCAAGCTCTGACAATGCCACCTTTCAAACCAGCTTCTTCTTGCGACCTCATATATTTGTCATGGTAAACCTTGTTTTTGGTCACCATTACTTCTGCCAGATGTATCTCTGAGCTTCAAGCCTTGTGCATCAAGAGTCCATACTTGATTTTTCATAGAGACAGAGTGTCTTTGTGAACTAATCCTTCTTTTCTGCCAAAGATGATCTCTGAAATGTCCATTAATCAAACCATTGAAGTGCCAGTTTTCTTCCCCAATCATTCAAACAAAGGAGAGTATTGCCTACATACCCTAGATATTCACAGGCAAATTAGCTTCTACTTGAACAGGACTAAGGCCTCTCGTAAATCAGACCAGTTATTTTTGGCCTATTCTGGACCTAGATTAGGATGTGCTGTTGCTAAGGTAACATTGGCTAGATGGTTGAAAGACCTTGTGACCTTCATTTATACTCAACGTAATATTCCATTGCCTGCTTCCATAAAGGCTCATTCTACCAGGTCAGTGGCAACTTCTGCTGCCTTCCATGCCAGAGCTTCTTTACATGACATCTGGGCAGCTGCAACTTGGGCTACGCCTCATACCTTCATCAATCATTACAAATTGGATTTGGCCTCCAGGGGAAGAGCATCTTTTGGTTCTATGGTGCTTAGGAATGTCCTTCCATGAGAGCCTCCCAGGAATAGAGATAGCTGGGGACTCTGTCCCATATGTAAGGAATGAACGAGGATTAACAATATCAGATAAAGAAGTTATGTCTTACCATAACGTTCCATCTGTATTGTTGATCCTTGTTCAGTCATTACCCTCCCTTCCTCCTGTGACTTCTAGTGGATCTCACCATCCGGTTCTATTAGGTCATTTGACCAGATGTAGCCTCTACCTTCTTTTGACTTGCAAACTCAATCTGAGGTAACAGGGAGAGGGGAATTCTGGGTAAGAGTTTTTAACTCGAGAGTTTGTAGCTGACTCGAGTTTGGAAGATGGCCGGCTCGGTTCCGAGGTCGGAACAGATATCCATACGTAATGACTGAACGAGGATCAACAATACAGATGGAACGTTACGGTAAGACATAACTTCTTTTTCCTTCGGTATGATCTTTGGTTTTCTTGTTTTGTTGAATTCTGATGATATTCATATTATGTAGCTGTAAATAAACTGACCAGCATAAAATCTACACTTTTAATGTTAATATTTTAGTTATCAAGAATACAGTTTCATTTTTGTTTGGTGCAATCATGACTGTGAAATGCACTGCGTTTGTATGTTAATATTTTAACTATGAATACATTTTAATTTAGCCTGTCATTTGCAGAATTGCAGGTATGAACTGCACTGGGTTTGGGCTACAACACTTTGGTACTTTGCACAGGTGAGAAAGACTTTGAGCTGTTAATAAGATGCTTTCTGTATTATTTTATTATTTATTTTTTATTATTTTACATTTGTTGACCGGGCTAGTCTAGCTGGATACATGTCCATTTTCAGTAGAGGCCCCGGGGAGATAAGCTACAAGATAGAACAATGAAGTTAACAAGATAACAAATAAGGAAACATTAAACAAAAAAAATCACATTTACAATGCATATTGCAGGTTATCACAATAAATTCAGCAGTGCAGAATGCAGGCATAACATAACATGCTAGTGCAATCAAGATGTTCTAGAGGGAGATAGTATTATGGTTAATAAGGAAGGAATTACAGTTAATGAGTAGAAGGGGTAGGAAGAGCAAAGTATTAAGAGATACATAACTAGTCAGGCTTAGTACAGGGGCATAACCAGTGTGTTCTGAGGAACACTTTCAATTTGTTTTTGAAGCATAATAGTGAGGGAAGTGAGAAGAGTTCACTGGGGAGGAGATTCCAGGCTTTTCCCAACAATATTAGAAAAGAGGGAGTCACCAGCCTTGTTGTTTGGTTTAGTGGTATGTACTAGAAGTCTCTGAGAAGACCTTAAGGATTTCAGGTTTTTATAGGGATTGAGGAGTGTGGATAGAATTGGAGTTTTGGAAGGTTTGTAAAGAGTGTTGTGGGCTATAGATAGTTGATGGAATTTAATCAGATTTTGTAGTTCAAGCCATCCCAGCTGCTTTAAATTAATGCAATAGTGGGTTCTAAACGGGTTGCCTGTAGCAAATCTGGCAATGTTACTGTAGGACATTTCCATTTTGCTAAGATTGTGTTTAGATAGATTAGTAAAAATGGGTGTGGCATAAAGAAGTGAAGAGATTAGATGAGTGTGTGCTATAGTGGTTTTAGCTGTAGGTAAGAGGAAGGATTTTATCCTATAGAGAGAGCGAAGTTTTTGTTGACAGTTTTTATAGTATTGTTAATATAAATGTCAAAGTTCAGATTGTTGTCAATGGTGATACCCAATAGTTTAGTGGTTGGTTCAGGGGATATAATAGTTTTATTGGTAGAGATAACAGAGAAATCAAGAGGAGAGGACTTATTGGTGGAAGAGAAGAGGAGGAGTTAAGTCTTTTTGGGGTTTAGGAGAATGCATCTATGTGTGAACCATTGCTCAACTGTGTTAAATACTTGTTGGGTAAGACAGTGAAGTTCAGAAGAGGAAGTGACTGAGCATATCAGTGTGGAGTCGTCAGCATATTGTATGCATGTGGCTTGAGGGATGGCAAGGTGATGGTCATTAATAAATATGGAAAAAAGTAGAGGTCCTAGGATGGACCCTTGAGGGACACCAAGGTTGATGAGCAGGTGAGTGGAGAAAGACTTGTGCCATAGTACGGCCTGTTGTCTTTTATCAAGGTAGGACTGGAACCACTTTATAGAAGATGTGTCTAGTGACAGGGATTTAAGTATTTTAATGAGAATTTGGTGATTTACCATGTCAAAAGCTTTGGTGTGCGTCTTTCGGCTTTTCCCGGTTAGGGGTCGCCACAGCGGAACTCCGGTCCGCTAATGATTGGCAGTAGAGTTTTACATGCTGGCTTGCCGGGCCTAACGCACAACCTTCAACGAAGGAATGCCCATTCACGATGTCACACAGTAGGCTGCTAACTGAGAATCGAACGGGCAACGTCTAACTGTGAGGCGACAAAAAGCTTTGGACAGGTCAATAAATAGTGCTGAGGAAAGCTTGTTAAGGTTGAAGTTTTTATTGATACAATCTGTGAAGTAAAGAAGGGCAGTGGTAGTGCTATGTGAAGGTCTAAATCCATGTTGACAGTTGGAAAGTAAATTATTTTGGGTTAGATGGTCAAGTAATTGTCTGTGAATGCATTTCTCCATGATCTTTGCCAAAGGTGAGAGAAGGGCAATGGGGCGGTAGTTGGAGAGTTCAGTGGAGTGTCCACCTTTATGGAGGAGGACAATATGGGAAATTTTCCATACACTGGGGATATGACTTTCAGTAATATTTCTATTGATCAGAATAGAAATGGGATAAGCAATAGCTTTGGCTGATTGTTGTAGGAATTCAGCAGGTAGTTGATCTGCTGAGGATGAGCATGATTTTAGTTTCTGTAGAAGGGTTAGAATATATGTTGTTGGGACAGGTTGAATATGAAAAGTAGGAGGTAAGGCTGATTTATAGGAAGGTAAAGTGAAGTTATTAGGTGATAGTTGACTAGCCAGTGTTTGTATAGCATTAGTAAAGAAGGTATTGAAAGCATTATCTGTATTCATTGGATTTTTGTGTTCAGTATTTTGAGGGTTTGGAGTAGTGGATTGACCTGGATGGAGTAGTTGGTTAATTCTAGCCCAGAACTTTTGTGGGTTGTTTTGATTAGCTTGTTGGGATTGTAGGTAGTAGTTTCTTTTATCAGATATTATAGCTTTCTTGGTTTCATTTCTTAGCTGTCTAAATGTTAGTTGGTCTACAGGGTTTTTAGTCTTTCTCCATTTTGCCCAAAGTTTGTTTCTATGATTTATTTTGTTCATAGGTTCATACTAGGCTATCTGCCCAAGGGCATTTATAAGCCTAGCCCATAGTTATGTGGCTTTCGCCACCCCTTTAGTTTGAATAAAAACTATGCCTATCATTTTGCTGTGCCTCTGTCAAGCAGTGACACTGAAGTAATCCCTGGGGTATATCTGCAATCTCCCATCCATTGGTCAAGATTCCTCTTGAACAAGGCCAGAGAGGTGCTCTGCCTCACATGTACCGGGATTTTGTTCCACAGCATAGGGAGTCTCTGGGTGATGAATCTGTCCCTCCAGCACGTTCTATTTATAACCGTGTCAAGGTTTAAGTCTCCGCCCTTGTGGTTCTGAGGGATCTAGATTTTGAGGTGAAGCATATTCATCAAATCTGGGTTTGACATGGCCTTATATGTCAGGCACAGGTCACCTCTGAGCAAGGTATGAGACTGAATAGAGCTGGAGTTCTTTCAGTGGGCAGCATAAGACATATTTTGAGACCCTTTATCCTTTTGGTGAGGAACTTTGGGGCCTTTCAAGCTGCAGCAGGTGTCTGGTCAGATACATTCCGAACGGGGCATTGTACTCAATCATAGGTCTAATGAGTGATGAGTACAGGGGGACGATGACCTCCCTTGATCTAGATGTGAATCCCTTCATGATCAGGTGGGCGATATAGAAGGTTTTCCTAACTACTTTAGCAACATGAGTGTCAAACGAAAGGCTACTGTCAACCTGGGTCCCCAGATCCCTGATGACTTTTTCTGTGCTCAGTGGATTGCCACCTATATGGTAGCTAGGGGTAACCTTGTGTTTGGTTTCTTTTGACAGCCATGGAGCAGATTTGATTTTAATTCTAATTAATCTGGTTGGAGCATGGTGGTTGAGAATGGCAAGGAAGTTGGAGTTAAAGTAACTAACGGCTTCATCTAAAGGGAGGTGTTGTAAGGGAGACCAGTTACAAGCTCATAGCTCCATTTGGAATAGTTCAGGATTAAAGTACTTTTTAGATCTGATGTTTCTGACAGATGTTGGAATGGGAGAGTTGATTTTATGTCTGATGATACAAGTAAGAAAGTGGTCACTTAAATCATCAAGGAGGGTTCCTGAATCATAAATGTGAGGATGATGGTTTATGAGAATCCAGTCTAATAAGCTTGATTTCTTGTTAGATTTATTTATCCTGGTGGGGGAGGTAATGGTTTGGGAATAACCATATAGGTTAATATGGTTTGTGGGGAGGCTGCTGCAGTTGCAGCTCCAGTCATTGTTTGTCTCACTTAGGATTATGGTTTCTTGGGGCAGGTATTGGGAAAGCCAGCAAAGTATATTTTCCATGGTGGCAGTGTTGTTACTAGGTGGTATACATACATATATACATATATATATATATATATATATATATATATATATATATATATATATATATATATATAGTTTGGAGATAAGAATTTCTGCAGTGGAGTCTATAGATGGTTTACAGTTGTGAGTGGTAAATTGTAAGCTAGATTTATATAGCATAGCAACCCCACCACCTTCCTTGGATACTCGGTCTAGTCTCAGGATATTATATCCAGGTGGGACGATTTCATTGTCTTTGGTTATAGGTTTTAACCAAGTTTCTGTTAAGCAGAAAATATCAAAGGAGTAGATTTCAAGTTAGAGCTTGGAGTTGAGTTACTTTATTGTTTATGCTACGAATATTAAGATGAGCAATTAAAAGGGAGTTCGATAGTTTAGAGAGGGCATGATTAGGTGATTTGTTGTGGTTGAGGAGAGAGATAGGAGTTGTTGTTAAGCCTGGGTTAGGGTGGATGTCACCATCCTTTAAAGAGAGTAGTGGACTTAAGTTTGGGTTGGGGAATCTGCTGTAGAGGTAGGACTTTCCTAGGATTTTGATTGTTGTATTTTATGTGTAGTTCTTTATGGTACTTAGGAAGTATGTAGTTAGAAGAGGATGTTATATTAGAATGAATAAAAAGGAGAGTAGAGGTTGGAGAGATGGTTTCCTTTTTGGGGTAGTTTAAGTATGGGCCTAGTGGGTTTTCAAAGGAGATGAATAGATGGGAGAGGATTAAAGGTGGAAGTAGTGAGAGTGTGAATAAGAGTGTGACATAAGATGGGATGGGTTGTTTATACATTGTATGAATAAATATAGATTGTTTGTAGGTTGAAAAAAGAAATTCACCGGGTGGAGATGAAAGAATGGAGTAGGGTGTGATGTGATGAAAGGAGAGTGGTGAGAGGTTAATATTAGTGCAGTTGGATAACTGGAGAGTGTTTAGAAAGTAAAGGTAGGAGTAATGGTAAGAGCAAGAGGTATGTTTAGAGAGTAATGGTAAGAGGAAGAGGTGTGGTTAGAGAGTAATGGTAAGAGGAAGAGGTGTGGTTAGAGAGTAATGGGAAGAGGAAGAGGTGTGGTTAGAGAGTAATGATAAGAGGAAGAGGTGTGGTTAGAGAGTAATGATAAGAGGAAGAGGTGTGGTTAGACAGTAATGGGAAGAGGAAGAGGTGTGGTTAGAGAGTAATGATAAGAGGAAGAGGTGTGGTTAGAGATTAATGGAAAGAGGTGTGGTTAGTAAGTATAAGTGTAGGACCCCTGGGGTTGGTGGGAATTGGGGGTAGGGAGGGGAGCAGAATGAGCCCGCAGGGTTACAGGGTTTGAGTCCATCAGCCTTCATTTGTCTTTTGAGTGACTCTGAGCAAGTAACTTCACCAGACAGTATTCCTGAGCTGCTCCTGAAACTGGGCACTTGTGTCCAATGGGCAGTACCAGGTTGTTAGCAAATGTATTACAAATTTGTCTTTTGAATTCTTGTTACCTTCACATCGCTTCTTATTAATACTTCAGTATATGCTGTTTGACTACGAATCCCATCAGGCCTGTGGTCGTTTAATGGTTTGCCACATACATTTGCAATACATGGAAGTTTCAGATGAAGAGTTTACTGTTTATGCTAAATCAGTTTTCAATGTGAGACTATTTTGTTTTGTTTAACAAATGGATGTCAGTGTTTTTGCTGTAAAATTTGAAATACGTTTTCAATTAAATCCAGATATTTGATCAGTGCGAAAAAGATACTACTGAATTTGTGTTATGAAATTCTTTTTCTCATTTCTCTGTGTTGTGCATATTTGCATGGTATGTAAAATATAAAATACAGGGAAATACTCTTTCATGTTTAACAGTGAATTGTGCATGAATTGTTACCATGCATTCTATACTTTATTATTATTATTAGCATTATTATTTGATCTTCAGATGACCTATCTATCCCTTCAGCTCGCTACTGTGCACCTTATGTGCTCCATGAAAAAAGGAAGCTTGGAGTCACCACTCTCTCCAACAAGATGTTCTTCTTGTTTCACTGTTGCATCACACTTGGGTTATCTGCTTGAAGTTAGCCCTGAGTCAGCCCGAATATCAGAGATATAGTATTTCTGCGTTGGTTGCTGTCACTTCAGGACTGATGTCAGGTCATCAGGGGTATAAAAACAGGCAGCTGATGCCATTACATCAGTCTTTCTTGCCGAGGAGCCCGAAGCAGAAGTAGTTTGCACAAGTGCTGGTCGGCCACTACCTGAGTTTTCGTTTCCAAAATTGAATCATCCTGAAGTCTTCTAAAGCTAAGTACCCTGTTGGGGATCCTTTTTTCTTGCTCTAACCAATGTCAGAAAAAGTTAACAATTGTCTCGCCTGTGGAAAGCAAATACCACACTGAGATTTCCATTCTTACTGCGTCACCTGTTTAGGCTCAGACCACGACGTACCTCGCTGTCGGTTTTGTGCTTTGTTCAATGCCCAAACTATTAGTCGTCGGGCCTTATTGTAGCTAAATACTTTCGTTCTCGACCTCGGTATTCCAAAATGGCTTCAGTAAGCCATCCAACTACCGATCTTCCGAAAAAAACGTAAGGATAAAGACAGAGACAGAACACACAGGTCCAAAACTGCCACTGACGCTTCCGTTAAACTCGTTGCCAGTTCATCGGTACTCAGTGAGGTGCTTTTGCAGCCCCTGATGCCCACTTTGATGGATTCTCAGGCCACTACCGAGAACCATTAGGAGTCCGATATGCCGCAAGACTTTTCTTTGACTATGGAACCTGTGGATGTCTCTACCTTGGATGGGTCTGGAGCCACTGTGCAGGCACTGGCTTCTGAGGAACTTTGCATTACCGATATTTGACACAAACTGATAACTTCTTTCACGTCCTCAGTTCTCTCTAAAACTACCAAGTTTCTAAGGCCAAGAGTATGAGCTATGCCTAAAAAAAAATGACAACCCAATAGACATGCCTTTATCTGCGTATGAGGATTCAGATGCAGAGGAATCCATTCCTTCTGCTTCCCCTCCAGTGGATTTTTCTTTTGGTGAAACCCTACATACTTTGAGAGAACATTTCCACTGGGAATGCCAGGATTATCCGCAGTCAAAAAAGAGAATCAGGGAATTTTTAGACTTACCACAGCACAGACCCTTAGCTATCCTTCCTGTTCTGGATGTTGTGGATGATGTTTTCATGGAATCCAGTCTAACTCCTGATACTTTACCCCCTGCTCCAACAAAATGTCAGGTACTACAGAGTCCCTGACTCTCACAAATTTCTTTTCAAAAATCCTCCCAAGGGCCTAAAGGAATAAAAACAACTACAGCTAAGAATCCCACCCCTTCGGACAGGGATTCCAGAGCTTTAGACAGATGGGGTAAGAAAGTATACACCACTGCAACTCTAGTCATTAGAGCATTGAATTGTCAGTTCCACATGCTGAAATACCAGCAACATACTATGGAATTATTAAGCACAAATTATCAACCTTTCCTGACTGTGCAGAAAATAAAGAATTGCAGGAGTTTATGTATTCTGTAAGCCAAGTCAGCAAACACACCCTGCAATATGGGTTTGATGCCCTAGAAGCATCTTGCAGGGCAGCAGTCAGAGGTTCTGTACTTAGAAGGTATGTTTGGCTTAAAGAGCAGACCTTGCCATACCATGTCAAATCAAAATTAGTGGATGCTCCTTTGAACAAGAACAATGTCTGGCACTAAAAGCAGAAGAGGTTTTAAAAAAGATGGAAGAAAACGCTACGTCTATGCAGACAGTCAAAGATTTTTGCAAGTGCAACCTCCAAGATTCAGTAGGCATTCCCCCTTGAAACATTGGTCCTTTCCAGCCCCCTCAAGGCCATCTCAAACTAGACCCAGGGGAAACAGACTCCCCAGATTACAGTCTCAGAGTATGCAGAGATCTAAGCAATGGAGTACATCCACTTCTAAAACAGGGAGTGCTAAGCTACCCCCTTACGGAAATAATTCACAATGACTTCTCAACTTCTTTCCTCACCTCTGCCCAATTGCTTGTGCCCCTAGGACAAAAACTTGCCCACCATGGAAAGAACTGGACCTCCATCACCAATGATCGATGGATCCTCAACATAGTATCCCAAGGCTACAAATTTTATTTCCGCATGCTGCCAACCCCAAAAGGGTTCCCAGTCCTTCCACCAAACCAGTGGGAAGAGGCACAAAACCCAAGTTCAATCCCTGCTCTCCATAAGGGCAATTCAGCCTGTTCCTGCAGAAAAGATAGGCCAAGATTTTTTATTCCAGACTTTTCCTGGTACCCAGAAAAGAGGGCACCTGGCACCCAATCTTAGATTTATCCTTTCTAAACACATTCCTGGTAGTACAAAATTCAAAATGCTCACCCTACAGCAGCTTCTCCCTATGCTGTCCAAAGATGCCTGGTTAGCCACCCTAGACCAAAAGGAAGCCTATCTCCACATCCCCATCAGGGACTCATGCAGGAAATATCTACATTTCAGGGCAGGATCTATGCATTATCAGTTCTCTGCACTTCCCTTTGGCTTATCCACTGCTCCCAGAGTCTTCACAAAAAGCCTGGTTCCAGCCATTGCCTATTGCAGACAGAAACAGATTCAAATTTACCCTTACTTGGATGATTGCCTGATTCAGGCAGACAGTCAGGAAAAGCTGTTGCAGCATCTGACATTTGTAAAGGACCTTCTAACCTCCCTGGGGTACACTATCAATGAAAAGAAATTGAAACTAGTCCCCAGTCAAAAAAATTTATTCCTGGGAGCAAGCTTGGACACAGCATCCCAGATGGCATTCCTTACTCTAGAAAAACAAGCCTGACAGGCTACTTCACTCAAATGGCCACCAGAACCCAGCTATCCACAAGGAAAATCATGCAGGCTCTAGGGTTCATGGCCTCTTGCATTCTACTAATTCAGTATGCCAGACTGCATATGAGGAAACATCAATGGTACTTAAAAGGTCTTTGGTGTCAACATTCTCAGGACCTGGAAACCGTCATACCTATCATACCTTGTCTAAGGACAGAGTTGCTTTGGTGGGCAGCAGCATGCAACCGCAACAAGGGACTTCCCTTTACACAACCCCACACCACTCAGACCCTAAAAACAGACACATCAGACTATGCCTGGGGTGCACATTTGGACAGCCGGTGCATTCAGGGTCACTGGAGCCCAAACCAAATTCACCTGCACATCAAACAAAAAGAGATGCTAGCTGTTCAGCATGCTCTGACAGCTTTCAGATCCATACTCTCATTAGGGCCCCTTCTGATAAAAAACAACACCACAGTGATGGGGTACATCAACAAGCAGGGGGGAACAACCCACTCTTACCCACTCTACAGGCTAGCCATGAACCTGTGGAACACAGCCTTGGCTATGTATAGTCACCTGCAAGCTCAATTCCTGCCAGGCAAACAAAACTCTCTGGCAGACGACTTAAGCAGAAATCTCCTAGACCCACACAAGTGGCAATTAGACCTAAACACCTTCAGCCTTCTAAACCAGAAATGGGTTACCCCGAAGGTGGACCTATTTGCCTCCCCCTATAATCACCAGCTCAGCAAATTCTGCACCAGGGTACCTCACAGCAAGGCCTGGAATGTGGATGCCCTATCCTTCCAGTGGGTAAACCTCTTAATCTATGCATTTCTCCCTCTGCCTCTTCTTGCAAGAGTACTACTCAAGATAAGGCAGGAAAGACCAAGGGCAATCCTGATTGCCCCAGACTGGCCACACCAACATTGGTACCCACTTCTGCGCAGTCTGTCACTTTTCCTGAACCTTGCAGCCTGGCTCATTCCTTGAATTCTCTTCCACCGGCCAGCCTAAGCAAACAGGTGTTGGACGTCATTGGTGAAGACAGAAGTCCCAGTACAAAGAAATCCTATGCTGATAAGTGGAAAAGGTATTGTTCCTGGATTCTCTCTAAAGGAGCAGATACAGTACAGCTCTCCTTACCTCTCATCCTGGATTAACTAGCAGACCTACTCCACAGGGGCCTATCCTTCTCTTCCATTAAGATCAACTCCTCTGCCATCTCTGCTCATTATAGCACTGAGCCTCCTCTCTTCTCTCACCCTCTCATCAAACAGTTCCTGAAAGGGGCTAACAACTTAAGGCTACCAAGAAGAGCCCCCACCCCTCCTTGGTACCTTAACTTTGTGCTGGAAAAGCTCACACTACCTCCCTTTGAGCTTGGAGCATCAGCAGAGTTGAAATTCCTCTCTTGGAAAACAGCCTTGCTTTTGGCCATCACTTCAGCTAGAAGAGTGTCTGAGCTACAAGCACTTTATGGCTGTGGAACCCTTCATTATTTTCCATTCTGACAGGGTCTCCCTCAGGGCTAACCCTACTTTTATGCCCAAAGTGGTATCCAGTGTGGCTCTCAATCAATCTATCCATTTGCCACCTTTTTCCCTAATCCTCAAAATAAGGGGGAAAGGATCCTGCACTCTAAATGTGCACAGACATCTCAGATTCTACATTGGTAGGACTACACCCTTCAGGAAATCTGATCAGTTACTAGTCAGCTTTGCACCAGGGGCAGACGGCAAGGACATATCAAAATAAACCCTCTCCAAATGGATAGCACATAGCATCCATTTCTGTTACAAACACCATGGGAAACCACCCCCTCAGGGGGTCAGAACCCATTCTGCTAGGGCAACTTCAACCTCTACAGCCTCTCTCAGAGGAGTCCCTACCAGGGACATTCTGGAAGCTGCTACTTGGAGCTCTGTTCATACCTTCACCAAGCATTACCACCTGCCTATCTTTTCCAAATCCAGGGCGGGCTTTGCAACAGCAGTCCTGCAGGGCATATTAGCCAGCCCCAACTCTTCTTGACTGCCTCCACCCATTCTTCAGCTTTGGGAATCAACCCAAGTGTGATGACTGTAGCAGTGAAACACAAAGAACATAGTACAGTTGTGTACACTTACCATAAATGTACATGTTCCAGTTTATTCACTGTTGCAGTTCTGGTTTCCCACCCTTCAGCCCCCTTGTTTCTCTCTCTCTCTCCTTCTCCATCTCTCTTACTCACCCCCTTACAGGGCTGTTGGTATTTGCCTTTTGTTGGTGGTGTTTTTTCCACTATAACTTAGGTCCTTGTTTCGGGGATCCTGACATTTGGGGCAAGAAAAAGTGATGTAATGGTGTCGGCTGCCTGCTTTTATACCCCCGATGACCAGACGTCAGTCCTGAAGTGACAACAACCGAGACAGAAATACTAAGTCTCTGGTATTCGGGCCGACTGAGGGCTACCTGCAGGCAGATAACCCAAGTCTGATGACTGCAACGGTGAATACACTCGAACATCTACAGTTATGGTAAGTGTACATAACTGTACTTTTCTTTTATTTTTGAATACTGTAGTTTCCTGTTCAAGATGCTACAAGTAACCATCTTCTATATCTGAATAAATAAGTGAATTTATAGCTTCATGCAAATTTAAAGTTTCTCATCTATTAATAAATACTAAACAATACATGTCTTATGCATATAATCCTGCTCTGATTTTATTCATATTTGCATATTTTCTTTTCCATTTGTTTTGTGTTGTGAGTATAGGATTATAACCCTTAGCTTTCTATCTCTGAAATGCATTGTTTAAGTGTAGGAAATCCTTATGCAGGAAACTTTAATTTAAAGATTTGTACATTAACTACATGAAACTGATCATAAAGAACCATTTTTGGGCTCAGCCACAGAATGCTACCACAATGAAGAGTACAGTCAGTTCCTAAATATTCTGGCACCAGGCTAGGCAGACCTGGAGAAGTACTGCTTGATGTTTGTTAGTGGTAGTTGTGGTGGTGTGATGTTAGTCTTATTAAAGTTTTGAGCGTCTGCTTCTTTTTAGCCTTGGATATTTGTCTCAGTGGCCTACTCAGGATTTACTTAGCAGAAATAGATATTCATTCTCTAGCTCTATTTATGATAATACCTGAGGTCCTTCAAGATGTCTTTTTACTGTTCATTTTTAGTTCCCTCTTATCTGCTGTCTGCCTTCCTCTACCACTTATCTTTAGTCTGCACAACATGGCGAATAGGAGACAAGGATATTCCAGTATGACATCATCTGTTTGGTAAAGGAAGGCCTTTCCCCCTTTAGCCTACCCTTAATCTTCCAGCTCCTCATCCCACAGCATGTACTGACATCAATGTAACTCACGTGCTGCTGCTGCATACACTTCCTGTGCTCTGGACAGTCTACCTGTACACCTGCACTTTGCTGCTGCATACACTTCCTGTGCTCTGGACAGTCTACCTGTACACCTGCACTTTGCTGCTGCATACACTTCCTGTGCTCTGGACAATCTGTCTGTACACCTGCACTTTGCTGCTGCATACACTTCCTGTGCTCTGGACAGTCTGTCTGTACACCTGCACTTTGCTGCTGCATACACTTCCTGTGCTCTGGACAGTCTGTCTGTACACCTGCACTTCCCTTCCAGTTTTCCTTCCTGAGCTAGAGATATAGTTTTCAGGGGCCATAATAAAGAAGGAAGCAACCATGTCCTTCACCTGAGAGAAGGATAACTGACCACATCCAATCAATCTGGCCTGTCTGCTATCCTTCTAGAACTTGGCACTTAAACACAGGTCACCAGAGTCACAGTTGGGAATAAGCCCTCTCTGCTACCTGGCTGGCTATTATAACTCTACACTTATAGAAATATATGTTTTAAGATTTACTGTAAACCTTTTGAGCAACTCTCTTATGAATACTTATGAATATTTTTGACTTTAAGAAATTCCTCGCCCTTGTAGAATAAATTACTCTGCAATGCATAATAGACCTGAATTAATTATCAGTTCTCCGTCAATAAGTTATCACTATGCAGGCACTGTACATTGATCCAGGAAGGCAATTAAGTTATCACTTTATTTCATTTATTGCAAAATTAGGATTCAAAATGACATTAGTAACTTATAGGTGGAATGTCATACTTTACACTGGGGATACAGACTTTCTTCTTATAACCTTGATTGTACTACAGATTCCATAATTAATACTCTCTGTAAATTTAAATCCAAACATAAGTACATCCAGCTTAAAAAAAAGATTTTGAGGAAATTCCAATTCTTGTGTTGCTCATGAGTAAAATAGCTCCTCAAAATCAGAGACAATTCATGGTATAACTTGAAAGGTCTGATCTCTTAGAAGACTGACTTGCATTCATTAAATTAAAATATACTTGTTAGAAGCCTACAAAACATCATAAAGTGCACTTTTTCACAGCCAACAATTAGTCTTTCTGCCCAAGTGGATTCTGGAAAGAACTCAAAAGATGGTCTGTCAGAAATAATATTATCTGTGTATTATCCATTTGTAGTAGTAAGAAAGCCTTTACAAATCCATTTGAAACTGCTAGGTCATGCCTTAATACATTGCCTCCATAGCTAAACTTGGGATGCTTTCTTCTCAGTCTACAAGACCAAGCAGTAAGAGTATTATTGCTTTGGAAGCTTGGATTTTCACACTTTACTTTCCGATTAGTAGCTAGGTATAAATGTATTTAAGTTTTACTTAAAAAACTTTTTAATCATGGTTGTCTTTGCTCTGAAAGACTTACCTTGGTTTATTAAACTATATTCCACTTAGTCACTGGCCTTACTCATCTCAACAACCTGTTCTGAACAGAAAAGATATTTACTTCAGTCTGTAAAGAATTACTTCTGGTCTCTTTTCCAAAAAGCATCAAATACCTTTCATTTTAGGCCTAACTCCCTGCTTTGCAAACTATTGAGAAACATTACTGCATTTCAATTTCTAGAACATCGAGAAACACGAGATCATCGGTCTGTAATCTGCAGGAATGGGTATCAGAAAGAACAGGAAAATACTGACTGCACTCTGGATCCTAATGGGATCTTGCTTATACGGATAAATGTTATCATACAGGTGTGATCTGTTGATTCAACTGATGCCTTTGACCTTGCAGATGTCAAAGTGTTAACGGATCGCTTACATAATAAGGATTATGGGTGAGGTTCATTAGGCTCATGTACTGGTTTTCCACAAGCTGATTCATAGTCGGAATAGGTCTGATATTATCCCTTCCTATACAGATATTTTATGAATTTCCCCAAGGTTCTATATTTTTGACTATATTCATTAATTCAGCAATATGCTTCTTTATACTGATAACCTTATCATCTGGAGAGTTTTTGCTACTAATGTTAAAGGACATCTTACCTCTAACATTACTATTTTAAATAGTTTATCAAGAAGAACATTTTACAAGATAAGTATTACCTTTTTGAAACTTGCAAAAAAGACTAAGGCAACAATTCAGAGTTATAGTTAGTTCCAAGGAGTACTTCTGGTAAAATCACTGAAATGTAGTGGCTCATGGTTCAAACCCACTGGCTGTTCAGCCTAACCAATGTGTGCCTCAGTGGTGACCAGGTACTCTGCAATCTCAAAATATAGGCATACATTTCAAATGTCCCTGATTTTTGCCTCATATTTTTGAACAACTCCTTGCAAAATTTTGATTTTTCTAGTAAATCACTGAGGATTAGTCAGTCAGTAATGCCAGATATCAAAGTTTCATACTTCATATTCTTCATAAAATTAATTGTGATGCTAGGCTTGTCATTCAGTTAACATTTGAAGTGAATTAATGTTTAAAAATAGTCCCCGATTTTTGGGCCTTTGTTACCCTCCCATTATTTCTGGCTTTATTTAGAATTCTTGAAAAAAGAAGTTGAGAGCTACGGCCACAGACCAGCAGCATTTTACTGCTCTGAGGATTCTGGAAGGCTATACATGATTCTTTCATCAAATAGAAATCATACCACCATGGCATGTTGCTCTAGCTGTTTGTATTTTTTGAAGTCACTTAAATTTAGAATAGGAGGTCCCTCCTCAATGTTTTAGTGATCAAGAATAAGTGAGAAAAAAAACTGCTTTACCATTCCCCTGAAGTGTCTGGCTGTGAGCTAGCGTCTCCTCCAAGATTGACTAGTCCATTAGACAAGAAAAGGCCACTGAAGGTTAAAGCAACTTCAAAATGTGGCCTGTTGTTGTGTTGCTCAGAATTTACTCACCTGTACTGGCTGATGGCTGTCAAGGTTGGAGCAAACTTGAAGAACTCCCATTCGATTAGTACAGTTTAAAGAAGATGCGATTAGTACAGTTTAAAGAAGATAGTATGGCTGAGGGGCTAACTTGGAAGCACTACCCCTTATAAGGCCTTACCAGAAGACTAACGTGGAGGAAAGGATAATCTTTGCCTGGTAGGCATCCTTTGATTTCTGGCCTTCCTGTTCTTAAATGATTGATGCAGACAGGAACTAGAAGAGGAGGCATAGGATTATACTTCTTTGCAGCACTGGAAATGGTCTACAGGAGGTCCTTGTCCTCCTGTAAGGGCTTATATAAAGGACCTTAACCAGAAAAGTACTGACAGCTGCTGTCTGACATTCTAAATGGAAAGTGGGATATATGGTTGCCAAAAGATAATGTGTTAAGGGCTTTTTTCCCACTGGTTACTTTATTGGAAAAGCCTAGAAATGACCCATTTGGGGCAAGTTGTTAAGAACTCAAATACCAAAAGGTGAGACAAATGTACAGATGTTTACATACTTTTCCATAGGGCCAACAGTCTTGGTCCTTCGTCTGGAGAAATAGAGGCCAAATGCTGGGGTTTCTGAGATCAGTGCAAAATAA
Organism: Protopterus annectens; assembly: GCF_019279795.1. NCBI lineage: Eukaryota > Metazoa > Chordata > Ceratodontiformes > Protopteridae > Protopterus > Protopterus annectens. Next base: position 1,479,212,308 of record NC_056746.1, read on the forward strand.
ATGAAAAATCACCTTTGGCATGCCTAATCAAAGAACAGTTCTTTACTGAGAGAAGTAGAAGTAATACCTGGGCATCAAAGGATCCAAATCTGGATGTTTCCAAGCAGAAAGCACATCATTGCTCAATTTCCAAGATAAGGGGTACAATACTTTGAGGGGAGTAACAAGAGACAGCCAGCCAGAGTGCACTTCATGCATGGAAAGCTTCTCCAATGAAGACTTCCTAGTAAAGTGAATTAGCATGAAAGGAAAACGTACAATCCTTGTCAGTCTCAGTCAATAGAACTCCTGTCAGCAAAGATTCAACAGTTACTGAAGAATTAGAAGGGGAGACAGGTGGTTACTCCTCTGGCTAGAACTCAGACCAGCTTTTATCTTGTCTCATTTTATCAAAGCCTGACCTATCACATGTCTGTTTTGGCAATCAGCTGGACTGTCAGTAAATGATGTTGGTGGCTCCTTTTTCACCAAACATGTATTCTGCTGATTTGTAAACTGGTTTGGCTGTTTGGCAACTCAGACTAAATAAAAGAATAAGTTGTTTTTAAAACTAAAGTTTCTCTTTATTGTGAGTTTGTGCGGCTTTGGAAGAATTACTACCTTTACAGGACATGGGTATGAGGACGAACCCCCACACTAGAGGTTGTATGATGGGAGCAAAGCCTACAAAAATAATTTTATGTGGCATGGTGATGTTTGACACTTTGTTTTGATGGTTAGTTGTTTAGATTTTTTTTTACAATTTATTGAGTATTATGAGAAAATAGCTATAGCTAATGAATCAGCATTAACCATTACAAAGCAACATGGTGGTTTGGCATGCAGATGGGAGACTGGCCCAGAACTTAATGCTGATATAACATTTAACTGCTGAAGCTTGAACTCGTACACCTGTTCAGCCATCCCTTACACACACTGAGCAAGTTAAATACAAATAACATAATTTACTATCAATAAATGACACTATTCCCTGAAAATGTGTACATTCAGCATTTCCTATTTAACTAACCATACATATGGTACAATATTTCTAGCTTACTTTTCTTAATAAATATCTTAATATAGCAATAACCCACGCCTGGGTGTGGGTAATGCTAAATTTACCCACGGTTGGCGTGGTTTGGTCCCGAGGGCGAAGCCCGAGGGACCAAACAAAGCCAACCGTGGGTAATTAACATTACCCACACCCAGAAGTGGGTTATTGCTATTATACCATGACATTATTTAAGAAAAGAAACTATTACTTTTCTTAAATAATGGCATAGTATAATGCCTGTTTGATGCCCTTCCGCAGATGTCTGGCATCCGCGGCAGTTCTGATGTACTGCCCGCCTGCGCAGTACATCAGAGTTGAAAAAGCAACGGAGAAAGCAAGATCTCCGTTGCTTTTTTTTAGTGTTTCGCCATGTTAAATGAGTTTTAAAACTGTCTCGCTATGTTAAACTCATTTAACATAGCGAAACACTAAAAAAAAGCAACAGAGATCTTGCTTTCTCCGTTGCTTAAAACACTGTCTCGCTATGTTAAATGGGTTTAACATAGCGAGACAGCTTTAAAATAAGCAACGGAGATCTCCATTGCTTATTTTAAAGCTGTCTCGCTATGTTAAACCCATTTAACATAGAGACAGTGTTAAAAGCGAAGTTATACTAATGGAAAAAGTCCGGCGACGGACCTTTTCCATTAGTATAACTCGATTTACAACGGGCACGCTGGCCAATCAGCGTGCACGTTTTGGGGGGGGTCATGGTATAATACCAATGTATTCACCTTTAAAAGAGTTCCACTCCTTTCCCATTTCTTCTGTAGACTCTTTTTATACCCTTACATGTTACTTATAATTTATCAACTACCATTTTTTTTATTTGAATTTCTTCTGGTCCCATCAATTTCTGTTTCCACATCATCAACAAGCTGGTTATTATTGTCTGGAATCATGATCAGCCATTCCTTTTTCCTTATCCTAATCTAGCCACCTTGCAGTTTTCAAGGAAGCTAAATATTCTAGCTGTCCCTTTATTATAACTATTCCTCCTTCAGTCCTTCCTACTGTTTCACAGCCCTTCCCAGTATATCTCTTAGCCTGCAGACACTGAAAATAGATGTACACACCATTGAAAAGTAGTTATATCTAGCCAACATTCTACAGGATACTATGTTTGACAATAAAAGTGCGTGTGACAAAAATGTTGGAAAAATATAAGCACATTGTCAAAGTGACGGTGTAAAATCTGTAGTCTTTAATGAACTGTATAACAGAATTCTACCACACAAGGTCATTTAGTTTTGTGTTTGAAAACAGGTATGTAAGATGCATGTCTTCTTTCTTTAAATTATTTGTGCCACTACTATGTTGGCCATGTAATGTGCTTTTTTTCTGTGTAGTAGACAGCTTTAAAAATCATGTGTGATGAGGGAGATTCAGAAAATTGGTGAGGTAAATCAAGCCTAAATATAGGGACAAACCTCCAAAAATAGGTACGTCATGTGCAGAAGTAAATTGGGCCTGAAAATGGATACGTTCCTGTAAAATATGGGCAGCCAAGCAGTGTGCTCACCAGTCACACCCTCGTCCTAATCATCTTTCCTCTTGTCCTCCCTTCCCCTTAACTGCATAGTTTTACTTCCTTTTCCTTGCCTTTCTTCTCATTCTATCACTGTCTCTTTCTTCTTTTCTTCTGGTTCCTCTATAACCATCCTCCCAAATATTTTTCTTTTCTTATCTGAACTATTATTATCTTGTTTCACCGGGCTGGCAACTCGACACCGTAGAACTCCACTGCCAATCACGAGCAGACAGGTGATCCGCTGTGGCGACCCCTAACCGGGAAAAGCCGAAATAAGAAGATTTTCCTCACCTATTTCTGTTCAGCACTGGCTGTGTGCTTATTGTGGGCATCTTTTGAAATTCTAAACACCACGACTTTGATCCTTAGAACAGCGAAATGTAAACTGCGGGGAGTATACATTAAGTTCAGGATTGCAGTATTCCCCTAACTCCAAGCTACAGCAATCTTGGAGTGTGTGTGTGTGTGTGTGTGTGTGTGTGTGTGTGTGTGTGTGTGTGTGTGTGTGTGTATGTATGTATATGTATATATATATATATATATATATATATATATATATACATATATATATATATATATATATATATGTGTGTGTGTGTGTATAAATATGGTAGGTAAATACGTGAGTTATGAGTATGGGGGAGGTGGACCCCACCCGCAAAAAACACTTTAATGATGTTAGAGAAACTGAATAAATTTTTTTGTAAATTCATTAAAGTGTCAGGACTCATAAAACTGCATCTTACACTTCCAGTAGAGAGCTACGTTTTCTGTCCTGTATGCTACAGAATGCTTATTTACTCAAACTTTAATTTCATACCATATTCCTTGAGGGTTTTGTTTGTGATTGCTGTATACAATTTAGCAATTTGTTGCCAAACATTTTGTGATATTTTATAGATTGTTACCACCCAAATGTATTTTAAGTTAACCTGCATGCTTTTCTTGCATATTCATAGTGTTTGTAAATGAACATGCTAATTTGGATTATTCTAATCCTTTCCCCCCAAAAAACGGGTCTATATTAAATCAGCATATGCTTAAAAATGTGAACGCTGATTTATCGACCCCATGCAAGTGAAAGCTTACAATCCTGAACACTTAGAACAGAGATTTATTCCCCATGGAAAGAAATCACTGTTCCAAAAAAGAAAAAAAAACAAACAAACGTTAAAATATTATGTAAAGTTGGGGGCCCACAACCCCCCTACTTAAAATATACCAACTCCAAGATTGCACTACAGTGACGAAAATGGCAAAATAACGAAAGTGGCCAAGCGATTTCTTTCCCAGGGAATTTGGTATTTTGCCATTTCGTGCTTTCAAGTTTGATCAAGATGCATTCAAAAGAATGCGTCTTCGATCACATAATAGGAAACCAAAAAAAACACTAGTTATGTTCTAAAGTTTTGTGTGCCTTGGCATTTTCTGTCTAGGATTCCACTGAAAACAGACTAACCAGTTGGACTCCCTAATAAGAAGGAACAATAAATACAATTAAATAATGAGAAGGTAAAGAATTACTCACCGAGGGCTGTGGAGGGGCACATGGAACTGTACAGCAAGGAATACCTTACCTAAACACAGGTTGTTAAAATCTATTATAGGGTTCAGAGATGAGCTGAGCAAAGTTTAGGAGTACCTCAGATGTTGTTAGTAAGCATCAGGTTCAGATGAAAAATGGAGATCAGATCCTCTGAACCAGTTTAAGAAACGTTGCAGGGACTCAAGGAACCAAATGCCACAACTGACAGGACGCAACAGTCATATGTCAGTGCTCTCTCTGTCTCTCAAAAGAGATGCTGAAGGAGTGCACCATCTCCAGTTTGGCTCTCTCCAAGAACGACCAGCAAGGTTACCACCTCTCTCTTTCCCTGTCTGTCTGGAGGGATGATGATTTCACCAGTCAAGGAGGACAGATCACTGAGTACACTGCAGAATATGAAGAGAAAATAGCTTAGGCTTAGAACTGGGGTCTAAGAGCCTTTCCTCCTTTTGTTTTTTGTGTTCCTGCGTGACAACTTGGATGAGTCCAGCAGCAGTTGACTTTTGTGATGGGCTCCTCCATTGTTGTCAAGCTATGAGCACTTATCAAAGTTGCAGTCTTTGTCAACACCAGCAAGTTGCAGAATTGAAACCGTGGTGTCAGCAACAACAGTCAAGATTATGCTTAGGTCACAGGCAAAAAAGTTATCCCTGTAGTAACCCTGATTCATGATCTAGCAATGTCGGGGACAACTGGAAGATCTGTGCTTTTTAGACTCTAAACATGAAATCCTTGTTGAAATGCACATCAGTAACACATGCAGACTGAACGGGCAGTTAAAACACAAGAATCATGAGCCACATATGCCTTGTGCTACAGCTGGATACATTGTTATAAGGTCTTTTTAACTGCTGAGCTGATATCACAACACCCCCCCCCAGCAGTAGTTCTTGTAAAGTGACAACAGGAATATGCATGTGCTCAAACCAAATGTACTTGAACCTCAACAGTTAACAATCAACCAACATCCAAAGGTATTTCTCTGTAAGTGGGTAAGACCCCTATATCATGCCACCTCTTTTATTATTCTCAATCCAAGGTGAATGCTCACTGAAGGACCAATCAGTAGCATACAAATGAAAGTGTGTTTTGCCCTTTCTCAGGGTAGCTGTAATCAGAAAAAAAAAGAACATTAAAACAATGCCTTTTGTATATAAACATCACTCTTCCATACAATGCAGGAGTAGCGAATCGCTTGAGCATTAAAGCTACTTACATCATCAGTTTCATATGGAGCAACTGCATGTAAGTGTAGCTCCAGTACAGGGTTATGGTCTTGGAGGCAAAGGCAGTATGTATGCCCAAAGATGACAATGTCTTGTGGACATCAAATCTTTTGATCTGACAGTCTTGTTAAGCAGTTTCTAAAGATGCTTCTCTAGACTCCTTAGACAAAACCATCTCTCCCACAGAATCTAAATTTTTTTATTTTTGGGGTTGAAACACCAAAACCCTTTTTCCCCATCCA